>NC_137972.1:59379820-59560760 GCF_963924665.1 Micromys minutus
ATAGTTGAGTAGTATTCCATTGTGTAATTGTACCACAATTTCTGTATCCATTCTTCTGTTGAGGGACAACTGGGTTCTTTCCAGCTTCTGGCTATTATAAATAAAACTGCTATGAATATGGTGGAACATGTGTCCTTGTTAGATGTTGGAGGATCTTTTAGGTATATGCCCAGCAGTGGTATAGCTGTGTCCTCAGGATGTACTATATCCAATTTTCTGAGGAACCACCAGACTGATTTCCAGAGTGGTTGTACCAGCTTACAATCCCACCAGCACTAAAGGAGTGTTCCTCTTTCTCCACATCCTTATCAGCATCTGCTGTCACCTGAGGTTTTTGTTTCGTTTTGTTTTAGTCTCAGCCACTCTGACTCTCAAATCCCTCCAAAACCTCTTAAGGTCCCAAAACTGTGGGTAGGGATATGACAGGAGAATAGGGACCGTCAGGGAAACTGGAAGCTTCCTCATCTGAGCTTTACACACAATGGACAGAGCAGAGCTCAAGCCAAAGGAAATTTGTCATGAGCAAACCTATTATTTCCACAATGTCAGAATTTATTGAATAGCAATAAATTCACAAGGTTTGCTGGCTTTAATGACAGCAATTTGCCTTAAAATCTATCTACCTTGGTAGCTAAGCCTAGGTGAATGCAAGTTCTTTATTCCAAACTTAATTATCAGTATCAACTCCCGCATCACACAGCATACAATATATCCAAATCTTTCTCTGACTGTTTCTCTTTGTCTATCTATCTATCTGTCTATCTATCTATCTATCTATCTATCTATCTATCTATCTATCTATTGGGAGGGGGGCTACAGAATGAATGAGTTCAAGAGGCTTAAGACATGGATAAAGAAAAGATCTGCATAAATAACCAGTCAGACCAGTGCCAGGAGAAAACTACTGGGAGAAAATGCTGGCGAAGCTGCAAAATCTGATGCTGGATGAAAACAGCAAACCTGGTCGGGGGCAGAAAATAAGTCAAGATCATGACACTGCAGATTAGCTCCAGATCTAAATGGGAGAACAACTGAAGCAGTGGGGAAGGCTACCTCAAGAGTGGAAGACTTAGCCAAGTCCCTGATGCACACACCAAATAATGGTTTGTGTGCTGCCATAACATCACAGCAGTAGGTGCCTATCACTTATGGGATCCACATGAGGGAGACACGGCATTTTCTCCATCTGGTAAGTCCTTAGGACTGGCTTACCAGATTTAATACGACCATGTGCCAACATAGTTCCAATTCTCCCCCATTCAGCTTACAGTGTGGGTCCCCTTCTAGTCCGAGGGACAAGTTAACAGTCTTTGCTTTATTCGGGTGCCTGTCTGATGCTTTTTCTGAGTCTACTCAGCAGTACAATGGTGTCAAAAGCTTCTTGTGAAACAGTCTCCTAGGGCAATACATAGCCTGGGAATAACTACTGTTTTAGCCAATATGGAGTAACTTAGCCTGACCTCAACAGATTCAAAGTCCCTCTTCATGAGGGATTCATCTAATGAGCAGAACACTAGCAAGAAAAGTCAGCCAGATACAAATTGGGTGGCAGGTGCTATATAAATGTGAATGATTTATAAAGGTCCAAAGGCTTCAGCAGGGGCTCCGTGATTTTACCCTTCAGCTCACTGGCTCACTCTTACCCTCAAGAGTGCGTTTTCCTTTTTTTATATTTTTTAAATTAAGTTTTAAATTTAATTTTGTTATGGGTTGGAACTACACACATGCTGAAATTATAAGACTACTTGTGGAACTTGGTTCTCTCCTTCTATAACGTAAATCCAGAGGATAGGATGCAAGCAGCCAGGCCTGAGAGTACACAACTTTATTGAGTAAGCCAGCAGTGTGGCCCCCTTTCCCTTTCTTGACAGCTTGTTTGAGGGTTTTAACAAGAGCGCACAGCTGCTTGCCCTCTACCAATGACTAGTCCTCAATAGGGAAGGTCCACCTAACCCAAAGTTTTGGGTGCACATGGAGCGGTAAGGGAGAAATATCCTTGGCCATCAAGTGGAGGACAGACAATCTGCCCTCACATCCCACTTTACCCAATAAACCAGCAGTTGTCAACATGTCTGCAGTGACCTTCATAGGGGCCGCATATTAGATATTTACATTACAATTCATGACACTAGCAAAATTATAGTTATGAAGTAGCAACGAGATAATCTAATGGTTATGGGTCGGTCATCACAACATGAGGAACTATATTAAAGGATCACAGCATTAGGAAGGTTGAGAACTACTGTAATAAATTAAAGGACACTATCTCTGCTGTAACCTTAAGTCCCTGGTCTAACCAGAAACGTATTTAATTGGGGATTGCTGAGAGCCTAGTTTAGGTCATCTGGAGGAGAAACTGAAGCCCGGAGCATTAACAAATAAGTCATGGTGTTCGAAAATGTCAGACACTATACCCTGAACAGGAAAACTGCATAAGAAGTTAAACCATTAATCGAGGGTATCCAGAGTCCCTTATTAACAATGATCAGTGATAAAAAATGGCTAGCTCTCTGAAGACACTCAGACTTCCTAATGTGCAAGCAGAAAGAGCACATCTCTTTCCCATAACCTGGCAAACCGCAGCCTGCAACTAAAATCCAAGCCGGTAAGCAGCTCCCGCAAACACAGCACCCGGGCAGCCGGAACTCTCCCGGAAACAGTCTCCAATCTCGAAAGCCCCGTGCCGCGGCAGGCTGAAGTCTCGCGAGAACAGGCTCCGCTTAGCGGAGACCTCTGATAGGTGGGTTGTGGATATGGCCCGGCCTAAGTCGTCCGGGAGCTGGATGGACAGACGACTGGAACACGATGTGTGTGAGCTCGTCCGGCAGGTTACTGGCCTGCAGGACGAGGCGGATCCCAACTTCCAGCTGGCCTTGGACTTCGCCTGGTCCAACTTCAGGTGTGGGATCGCGGCTGCGAGCTAACGCCGGGCGGGCGGGTCCGGGGCGGGAGTGCGGCCTCCTGGAAACCGCCGGCTGCTGCTGTGTCTTGGTTTCCCCTACGTGCCCTTGGGAGAAACACTCAGTTGCAGTGGCACACTCCTAGAGAGCTGCTGACTCTGCTCTCCCTCACGTAGTACTCTGCACACCAAAAGATGGCTGGGAAAGTGAAACTTGAGCCCGAAATTCTGATCACATTAGTCTCATTCCCCCTCTTCTCTTGCTCGAGGGGCCACTTGCAAATTTCCTTGCTTCTGTGTCCCCCTTTTGCATAAAACAAATTCAAGTTCTACTACTGTGCAACACGTAACATGCTTAGTAAAACTCGCCTTCAACAGTGAACAGTTTGTCAAACTCTATTATCCTGATTCTAAACACAGACATTGAGTGTCTGCCTACTTTGTGAGAATACAGACCTCTCAGGTTCATGGGACCAAAACAACGCGTGCAATTTCAAACTGTAATCTATAAAAAGAGCAGCGATTCAAATAAGTCAAGTAACTCAAAAAAGTAATTGCATCACAAGTGAATTTTCCTATTAATATTTCTAGTGGCAGACGGGAGGCAGGTGGTAATCATGTTGGGAGAGACCTAAGACGTTGCATCGTATAACAACAGTATTAAAGCATGCCTAGAAACCTGTCACGGGTAGAAAACATGTAACATTCACAGTATTGCAGCTGCTTTATTTCATAAATGAGCCTTTGATATCACTACTAGGTTTTGTTGTTGTTTATGTGTATGAGTGACTTGCCTTTATGTGTACATGTGTGTACCTGGTGCCCAAGACAGCTGACCCCTCAAACTTGGGTTATAAATAAATAAAGATCTAGCAAAAACCCTAGGAAAATATGTTATAGTGACCATAACTATGAGACATGTGGAAAGACGAACCAGAGGACAGATTGTAAGGGTATTAAGACAAATGCAGGGTTATAGAGAGCTGTGTCTCAAGTATACTTCGCTACAAGACATTAAATGTTGTCGTGTAATATTGGCACTAAAAACTGTATTTTATCTTTACCAGATTTCATCGTTTCTTGGATGTCAACAGTCACAAAGTAGAAAAAACAATAGAAGGGTATGTTGATTCTCTGTATATCTGTGTGTATTCATTGATGTGTTTTCTTAAGTTATTTTGGTATCGATTGTTTTTTTTAATATTTCAGAATTTATGAAAAATTCACCATTCATTCTGATCTCAGCAAAGCTGCTAGCTGGAAGAGACTAATTGAAGAGTTTCTAAATGTCTCTCTTCCCAGCACAGAGAAAACAAAGGTAAGCCTTCAGCTGTGTTCTCTCCATTTGTATTCACTCTTTTTGTTCTTGTTGCTGCTGCTATTTTGTTGTTCTGAGACAGTGTTCTCTGTGAAGCCCAGAATGTTCTGGAACCCACCTTATAGACCAAGCTGCCCTCAGAGATCGTCTGTCTCTGCTACCAGAATGCTGGGATTAAAGGTGTGTGCTACAGCTGCCCACTGCCAGGCTTTTGTGTTCACTCTTTGCAGTGTAATTATCATCAGTGTGTTATCTCTTCACAAACACTCTATTTAATAGTATCCCCTGGCTGGAGCAGGGCCTCCTTGAGAACTGTTGCCTCAGGTTTGTTATGAAATGAGTAACAGGCTTGTCTCACTTAGAATTTACCATGGTTATGGAAATCAGCACGGTTTGGTTACCTTGAGTTTCTCAAACAGCAACTGTATTCTAGATCCAAAATGTGCTTTTATATTATCTCAGGGGCTCCAAGGCCACCCTTGCTACAAGAATTCTAAACCCTGGTATCTTCTTGGTCTGATATCATCATTGCTATGGTTTATTACCATTAAGTCATATATACTGTGGTCAGGAAAAGGATGAATAGAACAGAAGCAGAAACTGAGCACTTGTGTGGCAGGCTTTACCCTTGGGTTTATGTAAGTGTAATCTACGAGGTTCACTCACACCAAAATAAAACTGCCTAATGATGTATTTCTCAAAATGTTAAGTGACTCTTGGTGAAAATTAAGTGGAGATTGCATCATTTGTGTTAGAATGTAGGTTTGTATGTGTGCACATTTGTGCTTCATTTTGTTGGTGGTGGTGTTTATTAGGCCTTTTGAGGATTTTATGCACTGGATTTTGGCCGTATTCACCACCACTTCAACTCTTCTCAGACCCATCCATCCTTCTGTGCCCACCCACCTTTGTGTCCTTTTCTATCTTAATGCATAAAGTCTTCGTTCATGCTGCCTCTGTGGCCGTGGGTATGTGGCCTTGTATGCCTGCCCTGTTGTGGGCAGAGAACAGTTTCTGCCTCAAAATCTACAAATAAATCTACCACGTGATGTATACCACTCTTGGGCATACACCCAAAGGACTCTATCACCCCTTTGAGGTTCCTGCTCATTGTTGCTTTCATAATAGCCAGGAAATGGGAACAGCCTGCTAGTCCATCAGCTGATGAATGGACAGTTTATTGTGGTAAAGTTATACAAAGAAATATTAGTCAGACTTTAAGAAAAATGAGATTAGGAAATTCACAGACAACTAGTGCTGGAAACAGTCATTCTGGCTGAGATCACCAAGACCCAGAAAGGAGAAGATCACTTGTTTTCTCTCATTTGTGAGTGTTAGATTTTAGTCTTGCACCCGTTGTCTTAATGTGATGAAAGAGCCAGAGGGTTGAAAGGTCAAAGCCATCTACATACCAAGACCTTGCCTAAAGCAAAATACTTACTGGCTACATTTACTGAAATTCCAGATTTGCTAAAGAAAAGCCCATAATTGTTCAAAAAAAGTATTTTAAAAAATTGGACACTATGATTCTAGACATGAGCTTTCCTGTTATCAACCAGTTAAAAATTCTAAGAACTGTTAACTAGAAGTTGGCTGCAAGCCATCCATGGAAACATCCCTTTTGGAGAATGTCCAAAGCTTTAGCTACTCGAATCTCCACTAACTGTTTTCTGCATAGCTAACGTTGCATTTTAGACATCAGTGCTGTGAACCAGGAAAGACTCAGAACTTTGCATCATAGAAAGGCTAACATACAAAAACATACTTTTCATTAGGTAAATTTGATTGGCTTATGAGAATCAGAACAAAGATATGTTGAGACTTGAAAAGTCTTGACAATATGGTTTCTAATAAAGGAAAATCAAAATCAAAAGACTTAGGTCTGTTTAAAAAAAAAAAAAAAAAAGCTAATCCCTCCATAAGGTAAATGCAAACTTAACAGCAATGGCTGGAGAATTAACTCAGCACTCAGGAGCAACTACTGCTTATCCAGAGAACCTGGGGTTCCAGTACCACTCCCAGTTGTAAGTCCACTTCCAGAGGACCTAGTGCTCTCTGCTGGTCTATGAGAGTGCTGCATGCATTTGTTGCCTATACACACAAGCTAAAAAGTAAATCTTTGAAAATAAAGACCAAGAACATCTTTCACTTGTCTGAGTGTAACAAACAGGTGCATTTGTACTCTGTGCAGTTATAGGTGTGCAGTGTTTGTGCTGACTGTACATAGGATTCTTACAGAGACTGTAGTCAAATAGCCTAACTGTTAGATATGTTTAATCTTCAGGATGCATATTACTACTGGACAGTAACTTCACTGTTAGCCATAATGTCATGTTCTAAAGAATTATGTTACAGTTTCTCTAGCCTAGTAAAATGTAAATGTCTTAGGTTTGTTAGAAATACAGACCGAAACCTCATGTGACTTAGATATGTGACCATTTGAATTATAGAAGTTTAGAGACTACAGTTCACTTATGGTAACTCGTGTTTCCTAAAATGAGCAGAGCGGTGTGTAAGCAGCTGTGTCGTTCTTTCACTAATCAGTCAGTTTCAGAAGCACTCACCACCCTCGGGCTGATGGACTTTTCTGTGTTTTTACAGACAGATGCACATTATTCCATACTGTCACTCCTCCTGTGTCTGTCTGATTCTCCTTCAAACAGCAATTATGTGGAAACACCGAGAGAGAAGGAAGTGGGTATGTTACCAGATACAAATTTATTTTATTACCTATAATCATTGGGATTTTTATTAAAATCTGTAAAATCACAGCTAAGGCTACATAGAGAAACCCTGTCTCCAAAAAAAAAAAAAAGAAGAAGAAGAAGAAGAAGAAGAAGAAGGCTATAAAAAGAGAAAACTCAACACTTAAGAATGTGTTAGAATTCAGATTTATTAAGTTTCTCTCCCTTGCTCATGTGCTCTTTATCTTTATCTTTTTTTTTTTTTAAAGACAAGGTTTCACTTATCCAGGCTGGCTTTATACTCACCAAATAGGTGAGGATGACCTTGAACTTTCTTAAGGTCAAGAATCACAGGTGTGCGTTACTTTGCCCAGCTTGCACAGTATTAAAGAGCTGTCCTTCCGCTTCTGCATTCTAGGCAAGTGTCAGCTACCTCCCAGCCCCAACTGTATTAGTGCTTTCAAATTTAGTTCCTTGAATGTATTTTGAGTTTTATGTGGGTTTCTTTATTTGTAGTTTTATGGGTTTTAGGGTTGTTGGGGTTTTTTTTTTTCCCAGATATTTATGATAAAGCTAATGAGGTTCCTTTGTTACATTTTAGAAAAGAAGGATGATTTTGACTGGGGGAAATACTTGATGGAAGGTGAAGAAATTGGCCTTGGTCCAAATATTGATACCCCGGTAAGTGACTTATTTTGCTAATGCCCCCACGGCAACAGTAGTTTTAGTGTACCCTCCTGCCATAGAACATGCTGTCTAACAAGAACTCTCGTCACTAAGCAGTGGGTGGCTCCTCAGGTAAAGGTGCTTATGGCCAAACCCAACCACCTGACTTGCATGGTGAGAAGAAACTCCTGCAAGTTGTCCTCTGATCGACACATATTAGTCATGGATGAGCGTGTCATTAATGTGTGTATACATACATACACTCTAAAAATGTAAAAATTATTTTAAAGATGTGGATTATGGAAGATTTATTAATATTCTGGGCTAAATAAATATGTCAATATATTTTACATATTAATGATACTATATTATAATTATTTGGTGTTTTAAACAGAAGAAAAGGGGGAAATTATTCAAATTACAATACCCTTCCCAAACTGATTATTTTCAAATAGGTCAGTGCAATAAATGTACTAAGTGATTAATTATATTTTGTTCCTATTGTACTGTTAGTCAAGGAAATTGAAAAGCATGCGTTATTCTCAGTCACTACCTCCAAGCAATAACACATGTGAGATTCTTTTGGAATTCAGAAGTGGTTCTTGCTACTTCTATTCACAAAAGGTTAAATTCACATATTCATAAAAAAAGTAAATTTGGCTGAGTTGAAACTAAAAACAAATTAGCTTTCTATAGCTCTTCATGACTCATAGAAACTTGTGTCTGGACCCTGTCTGTCCTAGTCACCCATTTCTGCCCTCTCTCCATCTCCCTTCTCCATAACCTTTGTCTACACTGTTCCTATACATGCAAACATCATGGACTAAGAGCTTCAGTCTTGGGATTTTTATCACCTCAAATCAGACTATTCCCATTGTGGAAACTTATGAGATAAAGAAGGTTTTATTTGGCTTTTGCTTCTTTTTAGAAATGTTCTTTATTTTTAAGCCTAAGTTGCTCTAATTGTTACAGTCTCAAGAGTGAGATCCTTTTTCTCCTTAAATCAGAATTGGTCTGAAGACAGTGATGATGAAGATACACAGCAGCCCTTGAGCAGAGAAGACTCTGGGATACAGGTAGACAGGACCCCATTAGAAGAACAAGACCACAACAGAAAAGGGGGGCCTCAAGTCTGCTGGGAAGGTATTATTCATGGTTCAGTGCTGGTTTTCTCACAAGAGGTCTCAAGTCACAGGATTCAGATTGGTGACATTGATGAGAATATTGCTGAGCACTGACATTCCTAGTACAGTCATCCTCAGCATTGCTAACGCTGCAACCCTTTAATGCATGGTCTGATAGAATACAAGATGATTAGAAAACAATGGAGGTATTGTTAGCAACTCCAAGTTAAATCTACAAATTTACTAAAGCCTTAATCAAAAATCTAGTTGGAATTGTTTGTCACACTGCTTCTAAAATGTCCACGGTAGAGTACAGGTTCACAAAGCCTCGTGAATGTAGTTAAACACTCTGCCACTGAGCATACCCCATCCTATTAAGATTTGTAAGTTGTTTGTTTATTGGTAATGTTCTTTTTTATCTTCTCAAGTATTCATCTAGTGGTTTCTGTGTCTGTTCCTGTTTTTATTGTGAATCTTGAGCAATTTGTTTTACTTTGTTTCCATAGGTACAAGAGAACACTGTTGGTCTCTGTGGCTTGTCTAGCTTAGGCATTCATTCTTGGCACATCTTCATTGTTAAGTGGTAGTTTGTTGGTTTCTTTGGGTTTTTTTATGTAAGTGGTTAGTATTAATTGTAGGCATTCACAGTTTTATCCCCTTCTAACTCTTTCAATTTCTCAAGACAGGGTTTCTCTGTGTAGTCTTGGCTACCCTGGAACTCACTTTAGACCAGACTAGCCTCAAACTCAGAGATCTCCCTGCTTCAAGTGCTAATATTAAAGGCATGCACTGCCCCACATGGTCTTTCTAATTCTTAAACCTTGCATGTTTGTGGCAACTTGAGTAAATCTAAGTCAGCCCTCTCACAGACTAGACAGTGGCCATTAGAGGGCCCTCATAGACAGGGTTTTATCCCGAGGGGACTACACTTACAGTTATGAAGAGATGGACGTTCCTAGTCACTATAAAAATTGATACATACTTCACTCTTTGTGACAGATGAGCCAGATAGCCGGAGCTGGCTGGAGCAGCATGTAGTCCATCAGTACTGGACAACCAGGCGCTCCCGAATTCCACACAGTTCACACTTGCACTCCAACTTAGCTGCTGTCTGGTAAGCTAAACTTCTTGTTTAATATAGTGACAGAACAAACTTTGATGGTTGAGCATATAACTTTGATTTGTGATTTAAATCAAGTCTTGAGTTGTAAACTTGTTAGTTTTAAACAAGTGTACTGGAGTGTATGCAAGAGTGCATGTAACATGAAGCGGGGGAGGCACCGAGGGTCGTAGACACAGTAGACAGTACTGTTTGCTGAGCTAAGCCTTACCTCCCTTGGTCAATTTCTAATTATATTTAATATCATGAAATTACTAATGGCACTATGTTTATCTTCATTTAAGTAGATTGGTGTATGTTAGCCTGTATCTAATTTCCACTTATTATAAAAATATACTAATTTTTTAAAAATTGCATAGTTTGAGGCAAAAATGTTAAAACAATTGTAATTGCTCTGAACATGCTTCAATAAAAAGATTTCAGAATGAAAAATGCATATGGAGTGAACTTGAGGCATTTATTGTGTTTATTTGTTAATTGCTGAGTTTAAAGTTGCATATATTCATTGAGGCGAGTAATTTTACTTCTGTTGGCCTTTGATGTTTGCTCTTTAATAGGGACCAACATCTGTACAGCAGTGACCCACTGTATGTTCCAGATGACAGGGTGGTGGTTACTGAGACACAGGTCATTCGGGAAACGCTATGGTAAGATGCATCAGCCTGGGAGATTGTACTTTGAGAAGTAAAATTGCTTTGTTCTGTTTTTAAGGAATATACCCAAGAAATTCTACTTAGAGGCTAGAAACAGGCCGTAGGGATGAATTTCAGACTTCAGATTTCATTGTGAAGATTGTGTAATTTTGATATATTCTTTCCTATTTTAAATAATTTGGGATTGAGTTAGACCATCATTTTTGAATACCTGAATTTAAAACAAGGTTTGCTGCTGACTGCTTATATTTGAAACATGTCCGTGAAGGTTGTCTGTGCTGGTACCCAAGACTGCGAGTGTATTGCAGACTCTGATGGTACTAACATTCTATCAACATTCTGACAGTTTTAGACATGCAGTGTTTCTTTGTAACTTTAGGAATTTAGTGTTTGTGTATGCCTGTATGTGTGTGTTTTGTGTGTGTGTGTAGGGGTAGTTGAACTTATAAAATGATGCTGAAATATCTTGAGTCTTAGTCCCTTGAAGTTTGACAATCTTCCTATTTTCATGCAATTGACTTATTTTGTCCCCCAATTCTGAATTTTCAAAATAAATTTCTTAGCTGTACTTTAGTAATTATTTTAGTAAACTTCAAATATATTGATCTTGATCTTTTTTATTTCATTTCAGGTTACTTTCAGGGGTGAAAAAGCTGTTTATATTTCAGTTGATAGATGGGAAAGTAACTGTGAGAAACAATATTATTGTAACTCATTTGACACATGTGAGTATCTGTGTTTATTGTCACTTAAAAATTAAATTTAAAATTAAGCTGTACATCATTGCAGGGCTTAACCAATTCTCAAGTATTTGTGACATTTAATTTTAATTTTTTCTTATATTCTTTATTGAGAAAGCTGGATACTGTAATGATTTTTTTCCTGTACTTTATGTGTGTCTTTAAAAAGTATAAGCCGTAGTTCTGTAGTGTGTACAAATTGATTGTTCCCTGTTTCTTTTAAATATGATCTAAGCTCATTATGAGCTTATTATGTTACTTTGTTGTATATCACAGTTTCTTTTACACATTTGAACATGTGTGGAAGGCCACCTTTCAGTAGTGTACTTGACTCTGTTGTAGAGCTGTCTGCGATCTGTGCTGGAACAAATAGCAGCCTATGGCCAGGTTGTGTTTCGGCTCCAGGAGTTCATTGATGAAGTCATGGGGCACAGCTCTGAAAGTCCTTTACCGGGAAATGGTCCCATAGCTAAGAAGACACCTGACGCTCCCTTTAGAACCTACCAGGCGTTCATGTGGGCCCTCTACAAATACTTCATTAACTTTAAGGAGGAGCTTACAGAGATTGAGAAGTGTGTCATCAGTAGCGGTAGGTCTTTTTATTTAATTCATAAGTTACCTAACTCACTTTGAAAATTTTAAAGTTATTCAGTTATTGATAAAGCATTTAAAAATTACATGGCAAATAAGTAATTCTCATGAATGTATTCATTTTTAAAGTGGTTTTAAGGCTGGAGAGATAGCTAGCAGATAAAGGCACTTGCCCCCAAGCCTTTCAGCCTGAGATCTGAAGGACTTGCATGATAGAGGAGAAAACCAGTTCCTTCCAGTTATCCTCTACCTCCATGTGTGCACTGGGGCACCACACATCTACCCCCACCACCACCCATACCATACACGCATGCACACTCATGTGCACACATATGCACGCACACACAAGTAAATGTAATAAAATGTTAAATAATTTTGAAGTTACCTTAAATTTCTATTTTTAAGCCATTTGTCTGTAAAAAAACAAAAAGTATCAAACAGCTTACAGTGATCACTTTCTTTCGTTCCAGTTCCCCTCTCAGGCAGCTTCTGTCCATCCTTTCAGAGAGTACTGTGTACACAATGAGGGCTCCCCATTTCCTTTTACGAAAAACCTGTTTTGTTCACACCGTACCCCAGTTCTCAGTGGTGGCCATTTGGACTGTCTCCACCCTACTGATCCTTCTTAGTGCTGCAGTCGTTACGTACACACAGAATGGAACTGACATGTCAGAGATAGGTGTATGTTCTTGCCAGCAGGGTCTTGTTATATATTACTAAACTTCTTTATGACAGGTGTAAAATAATCAACTAGTGTGTGGTTTTTTGTTTTGTTTTTTTGTTGTTGTTGTTTTTCTTTAAACTAAGCACACAGAGTGCCCGTGCTTGTTTCTCTAATTCTATGAGTCAGCTAGGAAACTGCCACGTCACTGCAGCGTGTTAGCTGGACCAGCAGTATGGAGGCATAGCATCTTTGCAATGTGCCAACTTACCACATGTATAGAACTAGGCAGCTACTTGTTCAGGATAAGGAGCTGTGTCACTGCCATTTGAGAACTTGGTTGAACCACTTCTTTGTAGCTTTGCCATGTGTAATTTTAGTTTATGCTCTTTAAGTGACGTTTAGTGCCTTCCATTACATTAATGACTACTTGTCTTTATTTTCTGATATTTGTCAGTTTGCGTATACATTATTTTTGTCTAAATTATCTTTTTCCTGGCTTATAGAAGTTCCTACTTTAAAAAATATATGATATTAAAGATAATGGTATTAAGATATATTAAGGGGTCTGGAGAGATGGGTCAGCAGTTAAGGGTGCTCTTCCAGAGGTCCTGAGTTCAATTCCCAGGAACTACATGGTGGCTCGTAACTATCTATGAGCTCTGGTGCCCTCTTCTGGTGTGCAGGCATGCATGCAGGCAGACTGCTGTGTACATAATAATAAATAAACCTTTAAAAAACAGTACTTAAGAAATGATATGATATTAAAGTGTACCACTCTCCTTCTGGCTATGCCTTTCCATATGACTAGGAAATAACATTATCACCATCAGGATTATATGTTGGTCACAGATGTCTTTCCTTGCAACTCAGTCTGATTTGTTGATACTTAACAGATACAACAATAACACTTGCAATAGTGGTGAACAAGTTGGCACCTCGATTGGCACAGCTAAAGGTCCTGGACAAAGTGTTTAGCACTGGAGTGGCTGAAGTTCCCCCTGGTACTCGCAATGTCGTCCGGGCATCTCACCTGCTTAACACCCTGTACAAGGCCATTCTTGAATATGACAATGTTGGAGAAGCCTCTGAACAAACTGTATGTTGGACTCCAGTGCATGATGAGAAAATAGAGGATAACCTGTCTAATTTCTTGTTAAATGATGTTTAAGTCATGCTATGCTATACAGTTGTTCACAGTTTCACAGCTTCCAAACTTGTGGTTGGCTTACTAGTTTTAATTACTAAAAGAACCAAAGGATGAAACAAAAGAAAAGCAAGAAGTGAAATATGCCTATGTGGCATAAATAGATATTTTTAAAAAAATCCTTTATTGTACATAAAACACAGCTAGGAATGGTGGTCCACACTTTTACTCCGTGCACTTAGGAAGCAATAATAGGTAGATTTATTGAGTTGAGAGCCAGCCTGGTCTATATAAGAAAGTTACATCAAGAGTTACATAGTGAGACCCTTTCTAAAAAGGAAAGAGGTCACAAGTCTATGACAAGGAGCGTCTAAAGTAGTCACAGTGCGTAACAGACATTTAGGAGCTAGGGGTGAGAAATTTTTAGTATTCATGTATTTAATGCTACTGAACTTGTATATTTAATGGCTAAGATGGTTGGGAGCATGTGAAGTCTGGAGGTCGAGTCAAGAGGGTTGTGAGTTTGAGGTGATGTTGGGCTACATGGAAAGATCCTATCAAAAAGAGAGACTAGGGTGATATATTTTGTGATCCATAATTTTTATAAGTACAGATCCAACTGCTAGAGACTGATTGATAAGTTACTGGTTTGTATCAGTAGTTGGTGGAACTCTTGTCTTCTTGCCATTTTAATGTTGAAGTTCAGTACATAAAGGAGTTTGACTTTTTTCCTTTATACAGTATTTTTTCTATTAGTAGCAGAGGAGAATAAAATAACTCATTCTTTTTTATATTTGAAGTAGGGGTGGGGACACATGTGCCACAGCATGCCTGTGGCAGTCAGAGCACTTGAAGAACTTAGTTTTCTCTTGTACCATGTACATTCCAAGGGTCAAATTCAGGTTATTAGGCTTGGCAGCAGGATCTGTGTACGCATCCATGTCACCAGCACCGTTTTCTCTTTCTTGGTAGACATCTTGCTCATGGTACTGTAGATATTGCAGCCATAAGCCTCTGTCTTGGCTGTCTCCTGTTCAAAATCTGACCTTCACTTAAAGAGATGTCTTATTTGCTTTCTAGTGCTGAGAAACAACTTGACCAAAAGCAACTAGAGGAGAAAGAGGATTATTGGGCTTAAACTTAAAACACTTCCAAGTACGTAATTGAGGGAAGCCAAGGTGGGAATTTAAGGCAGGGACCTAACAGCAGGAACTGGAGCAGAAAGTGTGGAGGGATAGTGCTTATGGCTTATTCGTGTGGCTTGTCCAGCTTTATTAAACAACCTGAGACACATGCCTAGGGCGTCACCACCCCGAAGGGGTTGGAACCTTCCACGTTAATCAAGAACATGTCGCACAGACTTGCCCACAGGCAATCTGATGGAGACATCTTAACTGAGGTTCCCTCTTCCTAGATGACCTTAGCTTGTGTCCAGTTAACAAAAGCTAACTGGCACAGTTGACCCCTTATTCGTTTGACACACAGAAATGTCTGTATTAAATAGTTCAGTCTCTTTAAAACAAAGTGTCTCTAAAATCCAAAATCTTAACTATTGTATCTTTCTATTTGCTCAAAATAAGAGGCAGGAACCAGGGTGCTGGTATAATATAATCAAAGCAAAATCAAACTCTTAAAAGGATAAAATAAACATTAGATCAGTGCCATGCATCTGGGATTCAGTCACAATTTTCTGGGCTCCAAAGAGCTTAGGCGTCTCTGCCTCTTGGTTCTGCCATTTAAAGCGCACATAGCTCATCTTACAAGCGCAGGTAAGCTTCACTCCACAGCTGTTCCTGTGCTTAGCAGTTGTCCCACTGTTCTGGAACCTCCAATGCTGAAGGGTCTCCAGGTTGCATTTTCACAAGGGGCCTTCTGGCCTCTCTTCGGGGACTCTGGTTCTGCCAAAAAGTATCAAGCTACTTCCTCTCTCCATAACCCTGTCAAATCCTGGGTGTGCTCTCCCTCCCCCCCCCATCCCCCGTCACCCCTCTCCTTGCTTCTTTGGTACAAGCCTCAGCTACTCTCCATGATGTTCTCATAGCTTTAAAACCAGCACCACATGAGAGACCCTTACACATGACCAAGTTTGTCAAAAGGTATACTGAGGAAAGCATTGAGATGTGGCTTCTGCAATTAGAGTTGGTGCTAATCGTAGCTGGCTCCACGACACCCCTTCCCCCACCCCCTACCTCCCGAAGTGTATTTACAGGATCCGCACTAATAGTGCTGAACATAGCAAAATTTAAGTATCTGGGGCCAGGCTTCTTGCCTGCTCTTAACTCTGAAGTGGCCAGTGAGAAAGAAAAGGATAGAAGGTCTCTCTCTGTCCCTCCCTCCCTCCCTCCCTCCCTCCCTCCTTCCCTCCCTCTTTCTCTCTCTCTCTCTCTCTCTCTCTCTCTCTCTCTCACTCAGCTGGACCCAACCGTGCATACATACAAACATACACAATTACATACATACAAATAACAGAGTCCCAACAGCTACACTTTATTTTTTTCTCTCAGCATTTTTATAGCTTCTTAGACAAAAGTTCTTTATAAAATTACCTCACAGATAAAATGTTACACAAAAGGGACTTACAGAAGGATATTGATAATAAGTTCAAAAGAAGAGGTTCACGTGTCCTCGCTTTATCATAGAGCACATGTGTAGCCTCACCCTTGGCCCTGACCTAGAATAAATATTTTCCTAGATCACAGATTTGTTCCAAGCCTATTTGTCGTCTTAGTGCGGTTTATGAAATTCACTGCACTCCTTATGCAGCCTTTGCTTACTGCCTTATAAGGAGGCCCTTTCTAGTCTTCATTCTTTCTGGCAAAGCAAAACCATCTCCTTAGACTTTCTTCCTAAAATTATTTGAATCGAATCAGGAATTCTGTGAAGTTATCAATAGATCTATACAGCATTATTATATGAAATATATCTACATGCTGATCTGCAGGAAATTTGCTCAATAGGGTGAGCTTAAGCCCAGGAATCATTAGGCTATGTAGTAATTGCAGAAAAGGCATATCAGCAGCAGGAAGCAATTCTGGGACAAAGTATCTGGGATCCATGCCTCTCAGAGCTGATCCACTGCAGCCATGCAAAATGGTGGTCCAGAAAACTCTTCTTGCTTGTCATATCCTTTTCTACATGGCTTGTGCCACAAGTTTATCTGTGAGCATGAAATTCGGCCTTGGCCCCCTTTGGACCACAGCTTCTGTCTTCTTGCCCTAAGGAAATACTCGCTGAAGATTTCAGTGAGCATCTCCTATCACAAGTAATTCTTCAGTCCCACCTGACCAGAAACCAGATTCTTAATTTACATACATCATGTGAATATCCCCAGTAGAGTCTTGGAAGGAATCTTAAACTTCCTGCTAAATCTTCACAAGCCAGGTCTCCATCATCTGCATTTCTCTTAGAATTCTTTCTTGCTGAGCTCCTACACATCTCATTAAACTCATAAGTACTCAGTGGCTTTTTCATACCAAAGTTCCAAACTCCTTCCACGGTTTTCCCCAAAACAACATAGTCAGGTCACACACACCAGTAGTTACTCTCTGATACAGTTTCTCTGTTAAATTGCTTTCTCTTGCTGTGATAAACACCATGACAAAAGGCAACTCGCAGGGAAAGAGTTCGGCTTATACATCCACGTTACATACAGGACACCATCCAAAGAATCCAGAGCAGAAAGTCAGGGCAGGAGCAAAGCAGAGGCAGAAGACCTGGAGGAATGCTGCTTGTTAGTTTGCTCCTCGTGGCTTGTTCGGCTTGCTTTTTATATAGCACAGGACCACCTGCCTAAGAATGGTACTACCACGTCAATAGACTGGGCCTCCACATCAGTCATTAGCCCAGAAAATCCCCCACAGACTGGCCTGCAGGCCAGTGGATGGACAAATTTTCACAGCTGAGGTTCCATTTTTCCAGATGACTCTGGTTACGTTGAGCTAAACAAAGCAGTGCAGGAAGACTTGTACGAATGATGAACGTTATATTTATCCCCTAGTTAGATAGTTAGGACTTCCAAATAAAGATCATACAGTTTACATTCTGAGAATTTCAGTTTCTTTGTTTCAAAACGCTTAGGAATACTGTTGCTTTTTAAAGGCATTTAGAAATGTTTAAACTTGATCTTACTTAGCCTAGTGAGAGGAGCTCCAAAGACTAACGAGGCAAGGTCTCATCCTTAGGTTTCCCTCCTGTTCTCTCTCTGGGTGGAAACAGTAAGGCCCTACCTACAGACTGTAGATGAATGGATCGTCCATGGGCACCTGTGGGACGGTGCAAAGGAATTTATCATACAGAGGTGAGTTCGGGGGATGCTGGATGCTGGCACTTACTTGATACCACATCACACTACAATCTTTTTAAGTTGTACGTGGAACTGAGAGGGTGGATTGCTGCTCACACAAACGTGTCCTGCTGCTTTATAAGGAGATGTCAGGCTTGAGTTTTCTGACAGTTCACATCTCTACATAGCAATTGTATTTTTGAGTGGTATTTAAATGCTTCCGATGAGATGAACCAAGATGACATCACATGTTACAACCTACTTCCATTGTAAGTTACCAACAAGATAGAACAATAGTATAGAATATGACTTTGAGGCATTTATTTCTTAAAGTAAACTTCAGATTTTTTTCTTAATATAATATTTAATAAAGCAAATAAAGAAAAATGTTAATTTACTTACAATTTTCATTAGTTAATTGACTTTTCCAAACAAACTCATAATCTGTAATGGAAAACTATCTGTACTTTTCTAAAGGGAACTGAAATAATCATATTCAGTATAATTCCAATTCAGGAAAATATTTCATTTAAATTTTAATTAAACTGGAAGTACTTATTTTTTGAATAAGGTTAGATAACTTCCATATTGAAGATTATTTTACTAGTAGTTTATATTGCTATGGTATAGAATATCTGAACAACTAACCTAAACTAAAACAAAGTATACTGTTGTGTTAAAGGAACATAAATTAACACTTGAAATTCTTTTCAATGTCCTTAGGAATAAAAACGTTCCAGTAAATCACAGAGACTTCTGGTATGCAACGTACACGCTATATAGTGTGTCTGAGAAGACGGAAAAGGAAGACAAAGTGAGTGACAGCGCCAGCGCCAGCTCTGGCAGTGACCAGGGGACATCCAGCAGACAGCACACCATGGTGTCCTTCCTCAAGCCTGTCCTGAAGCAGATCATAATGGCCGGCAAGTCCATGCAGCTGCTGAAGAACCTCAACTGTGCAGAGGGCTCCGAGTGTCAGGCAGCAGCCAGAGGTAGGCTGTTTCTTCTGTGCGAGACTTCTCTGGCCTGGTTTGACTTCCAATTCACTGTTGTCATCCTCAAATACAGAGTGGCCACAGCTGTTTGTGTCAGTAGACACTAGCACTTTTTGTTTGTTTGCCTGGTTTGGTTTTTTGAGACATAGCCGTGGCTGTCCTAAAGCTCACTGCCTAGACCAGGCTGGTCTAGAGCTCAGAGATCCTCTTTCCTCTGCTTCCTGAGAGTTGGGACTAAGGCATGCATCACTCTGGTTTATTTAAATAATATTTTTCCTTTTAAAACTTCCTACATGTATACAAGATATTTTGATACTCACCTGAGTCTTCCCTTGACAATCTCTTCCCAAACCTCCCCCAGCATACCTCCCTCCCAACTTTATTCCTCTTAGCATTATGTTTTTATAACCCACTGAGTCCAGTTAGCTCTACTTACAGGTACATGGTATGGGCAACCTAACACTGGCCACATCCCCAAGGAAAAGTTGCTCTCCCTCAGTAGCCATTTCCCTATAATGGCTCCACCACTATTATAGAGTGTGGAGTGTGGCCTCCCTCATTTTTAGCTGGCTTGGGTCTGTGCAGGTGACCACTGCTGCTGTGACTTGATAAGTAAGGTGGCCGTGTCTTGTCCATTAGGCCACATTTCACAAGATGTATGTATCCTTTAGCACTTCATTTTCTCCACCCCTCTTCCCAAATGTTCTCTGAGTCATGGGGGCAGGGAGGTGAGATTGATGCAGGTGTCCCATCAGTGCCCGAACACTTAGTCACTTTGTCTCATCACTTTGCATAGTTAAGGGTTTCTTCATTAACCACCACCTGCCGAAAAAGAAGCTTATTTGACCAAGGTTGAGCTCTGTGGTGGTATAGTTAGGGTTTTGTCAGATAAACACTAACTAGAGTCATTTGAGAAGTGGGACTTCTCAAATATTGAAAACATGTATTCATAAGATTGTCTATAGACAAGTCTGGGACTTTGATGATGATGATGATGATTGATTGATTGATTGATTGATTGATTGATTGATATGGGGGAGCATAGCCCACTGTGAGTGGTGCTAACCCTAAGCAGATAGTCTTGAGTTTTATAAGAAAACAGGCTGAGGAAGCCATGGAGAACAAACCAGTAAGTAGCATTTCTCCATGACTTTTGCTTCAGCTCCTGCCTTGAGTTCCCTTCATGATGGAGTACAATTGTAAGCCAAATAAACCCTTTTGCTTCCAAGTTGTTTTTGGTCATGGTATTTAATACAGCAATAGAAAACCTAACCAATAAATATTACTCACATTACTAAATACTACTAAGTATTACTAAACAGTTCTAAATATTAGTAAAAATGTTTAGAAGGCAATTTGACAACATGGCCATTTGGCAAAACAAATACTAGGTTACCCCATAGGGTTTATAGTCATCTGAGTAAGCCATGGGTCTTTGACCAAGTTTTCAGTACCAACATGAATTCTTCCTATGGATCCAACCCAAAAGCAGCAAGTTAACCACACAAACTCTATGCAACTATTGTACCACTGTGCACGTCTTTCCTAACACATTGGGTTTGCAGTATTCAGAGTCCAGCGTTAAATAAAACTGTTGATGGTTTTTCTTTCCCAACACCTTCTACTATCATAAAAGCTAGCTAGTGAGGAGAAATGTTTATGTTGGTCTGAGATTTATTTTGCTTCGCCTACAAAGTCTGTGGTGTCTTAGACAATAGAGTCTTGCCAAGAGCAATGGTAGCAATTTGTATCATCCTGATTGAATGAAATCATTCTGTTCTTGATAGAAGAACCAATTTATCTTCTTGGCAATGACACCAGGTCTTTCCATGGGGTTTGGTGGAAGTCATGGGGCAGCACCAGTAGGTCTGAATCGTGGTGAGAGTGTTTGGTTCTTCAGTGCTTCCTGCGACAACTTCTGGACCACCTACCTACCTATGGATTGCACAGCCCCCACAGAAATCTAGCTTAACATGGAGCTTGGAAAGCAAATAGGATTGAAGACATTTGCTTTGGAACTGTCCCTGAGGCAGTGACCTCTACTATGTCCTTTATTTTATGTGTATTACTGTTTTGCTTGCATGCGTGTATGTCTGTGTACTACATGTATTTAGGGTACCCACAGAGGTCAGAAATGGGTGTTGGATTTCCCAAAATTTTAAGTTGCAATGAAGGTTCTGGGAATTGAACCTGGGTCCTTTGTAAGTCCAACTACTCTTAACCAATGGGCCATCACTCCAGCCCTCCAAATTTCTTGATAACCTTATCCTTGAACTCCAAAACACACCATGTGTGGTTGATACAATGAATTGGCCGTGGTCCTCCAGTTTCTCTTTTCTCCTTGGTCTTGGAGCCAGCACCTGACAGAGGATCCAGTGCCTCTGGCGTTGCTAATGTGTTGCACTCTTTCACTTTTGAATGGACCTGGCAAATCTGAACTTGGTAATTCAGTTCAGACAATCCTTAGATTTTAAGGATTTTTTTTTAACCTTTTGGGAGATATAATTAAGTAATTTATTTAAGGTTTATAAGCTGAAAAGATTTGAATGAGGTCTACATTGTTTGGGTTTTAAATGACCTCAAAACTATTAATTATTTTATTCTACCATATCTACCTTAATTATTTTTGACTTATAGATTTCCTTTTTTTTTTTAAACATAGGAAGCTGTTTAATTAAGTTGTTAGCAATTTAAAACACTAGTTTCTGAGGATACATCCCGTTTGTTAGGGAGATATGAGATCACAGGCAGCCCTGGAACTGAGGAATAGCTTTAATCTTTGGCAAAATTTGTGAGTCCACAGTTTTCTGATCAGCCTTTCGCTGCTCTGTGATCGTATGTCTTCTCTGTGTCGAAGATCTCGCCCTCCTTGTGCCTAGGCTTGCACAGCTGCTTCTTCTTGAAGTAAGCGTCAGTCAGGTGTTTGGGGATTTTAATCTCTGATACTGAGTTTTGTAGAGGCAGTGATGACAAACTTCTGGTGTGCTCTGGACAGAGGAACTCTGTTGAGGGCAAGAGGTCTAGTCACAACTAGCAAGCCACTGCCCAGCTGCTTCAGGAAAAACACTCTCTTGTCCCTGTGTCACCCAGTGAAGATGATTAGGACAGTCCCGGGAGTAACACTGGAGCTCAGCCTTCTCACGGGCTGACTGAGGAGCTTTTGCCATGGCTCAGCAGCTTCTCAGGCACATCTTCAGTAGAATAATAACTAAGCATTTTTCAGAACTTCACCATTCTTGTCCCCACCATCTGTTTTTGTGACAGTAGCAAGGACCTCCTTTTTCTTCTTTCCAACCTCGGTCCTAGTAGCTGTGCATTTCCTTTTGTACAAGGCCTTTCTGGAATACATAGCAGATCGGGAGTACCTGCCCATTCCTCTAACCAGGATGGGGTTTCAGCTACAATGGGGGTTCCCCCTTCTTGGGCTTTTTACTCTTAGGGTTACCCTTTTTGGTTGCACCAGTGGCCCGGGCACCGGAGGCAGCAGCACCCCCGCCAGCCTTTCTTGGGCACAGGTTTCTTCTCCTCTGTATCAGGCTTCTCTGCCTTTTCACCTGCCATCTTGCAAGATGGGAAAGAGGAATATTTCCTTATTAACAAACGACCGTGGCCAGTGTTGTTAGCGTCTTTCCCAGTGAAATTGACCCCTGTAAGTCTTCCTGTGCTCTTATACAGTATGGTAGGAACTTAGCCTTAAGGACTCTGCCTCAAAGAGTTCACAATAAGATTAACCTATACAGCATGATAGTCAATCAGAAATGCTCCATTTAACTAAGAATAAAGTGGTTTTGATGTACTGTAAAGATAAAACAAAAACAGCGATAGGACTTCATAGACAATAAAAAACTAACAAACTCTCTAAAGATGAAATTCATTCTTAAAACATTTTTAACAAATTTATTTCCACATGCACACCTCTCTCTCTCTCTCTCTCTCTCCCTCCCCCTCCCTCCCTCCCTCCCTCCCTCCCTCCCTCCCTCCCTCCCTCCCTCCCTCCCTCCCTCCCTCCCTCTCTCTCTCTCTCTCTCTCTCTCTCTCTCTCTCTCTCTCTGTCTGTATTTTATATGTTATCTATGAATGTGTATTCCAGAGAAGACCAGAAAGGGTATTGGGGAGCATTGGGTTTTTTTTTTTTTTTCAATTTAATTGTATATTCTCTGTATTTGCATTTCAAATGTTACACCCTCTCCCCTCCCTCCTCCCCCTCAACTTGCTTCCATGAAGGTGCTCTCTCTACCTCAGTGCTTTGGCTGTTGAAGGTGTTGTTCTTCCCATGAGGGTGCAAACCCTTCAGCTCTTTCAGTCCTTTCTCTAGCTCTTTCATTGGGTTCCCCTTGTTTAGTCTGATGCTTAGCTGCAAGCATCCTCATCTGTATCTGTATGACTCTGGGAGAGCCTGTGAGGAGACATTCATATCTGATTCCTGCCAGTAAACATTTCTTGGCGTCAGCAGTAGTGCTTGGGTTTGGTGGCTGCATATGGGGTGGTTCTCTAGGTGACACAGTCTCTGTAGATCTTTTCTTCAATCCCTGCTCCTCTATTTGACCTTGTATTTCCTCCCGTTTTGTTCTTCCTTCTTTTTGAGCTTCATAAGTTCTATGGGTGGTTTCTTGGGTATTCTGAGCTTTTGGGGGGGGGTTAGTATCCGCTTATTATGAGTATTCTTTTGTGACTGGGTTACCTCACTCAAAATGATAGCTTCAAGTTCCATCCATTTGCATAGGAATTTCATGAACTTGTTTTTAATAGCTGAGTAGTACTCCATTGTGTATATGAACCACACTTTCTGTATCTATTTCTCTGTTGAAGGACATCTGGGTTCTTTTCAGCTTCTGGCTATTACAAATAAGGCTGCCATGAGCATTGTTGAACATGTGTCCTTGTTAGATATTGGAGCTACTTTTCAGTATATGCCCAGGAGTGGTATAGCTGGATCCTCAGGTAGTACTATGTTCAATTTTCTGAGGAACCTTCAGACTGATTTCCAAAGTGGTTGTACCAGTTTACAATCCCACCAACAGTGAAGTGTTCCTCTTTCTCCACATCCTCGCCAGCATCTGCTGTCACCTGAATTTTTGATCTTAGCCATTCTGATTGGTGTGAGGTGGAATCTTAGGGGAGCATTGAATTTCTTTCTCTCTTTTTAAATGATTTCTTTATTTTATCGATATTGGTGCTCTATCTGCATGTCCATTTGCATGTCAGAAGAGGGCATCAGATCTCATTATAGATGGTTGTGAGCCCCCCTGTAGTTGCTGGGAATCAAACTCAGGACCTCTGGAAGAGCAGCCAGTGCTCTTAACTGCTGACCCATCTCTCCAGCCCAGCTATTGATTTCTTAAACCTGGAGTCACATGCAGTTGTGGGCCACTTGAAGTGGGTGTTGACAATGAAACTAGGGTCCTCTGCAGAGACAGTATGCTGTTTTAGCTGCTGAGTCATCTCTTCCTCTCCACCCAATGCAGTCAACCTTTTTAAAAAATATATTATGTCTGTGTGAGTATATGCCACATGTAAGGATGCTGGTGGAGACCAGAAGAGGGCATTAGATCCTCTGCAACTGAAGTTAACAGGCAGTTGTAATCTTTCTAATGTGGGCACTGGAAACCAATCTCTGGTCATCTGGAAGAGCAGGGGGAATACTTCACTGCTTCTCTCTCTCCAGCCTGTGAACCTTACTGGGGAACTGGTAGTTTGGGGAACAGAATTCATCATACATATTTGTATTTCAGATGCAGAAAGAAAAAGCTTATATACCCTCTTTCTGGAATCTATACAGTTACGTCTTCAACGTGGAGAAGATTCTACTACACACATTCTTAATGAAGAGCAAACAACCAAAGAAAACCTAATAAAGATGCAGTCCATTGCTGAAAGGCATCTTGAGCTAGATGATATTCATGACCCACTGTTGGCCATCAACTTTGCAAGGTGATACCATACATACCATGTTTCAGTAACTGAGCTAGTAGTATCTATGTAATATACTCTGTAGTTGTTTCCCTCCTTAAAAGCAAAATCCTTTCCTAACAGATGGACTACAACAAGATGGTCACCTGTGTCAGGTGTATAGTTTTGCTCCTTCATTTATGAGAGCATACAGATGTGACTCAGCTGACATCGCTCTTGTACCCTAGCACCCCCTAGGAATACTGTTCTCACCTAGAATATGCTTCTGAAAGGTCCTGCCTCCTTCTGTGTTCTATGTGTTTGAGCCTTAGGATGCTGTGAGGAACTCAACTCCATTAATATCCTTCGTTAATATCATTCACTGTGTATAGCACTAACGAAAGACTAATTCCTAATGCCACTGATCCTAATGGCAGCAGTAATGGTGTTGTGGGAAAAAGGTTTCTTTCTGCAATGAAGTTAAAGGTAAAAATGGGACTCTAGGTTGTGGTTTATTAGAATTCTGTCAACAACAGCTCATAAAAATGAACACTTACATTTTAATATTGAAGGTTGTATTTGGAACAGAGTGACTTTCATGAGAAGTTTGCTGGTGGTGACATATGCGTGGATAGATCATCAGAATCTGTGACCTGCCAGACTTTTGAATTAACGCTGAGGTCTTGCCTCTATCCTCACATTGATAAACAGTATCTACATTGCTGTGGAAATCTCATGCAAACCTTAAAGAGAGATTTCAGGTAAGGGGCCAGGGTACAATTTAGCTCTGGAAGTAATAAGTTGTTAATAACCAGTGGATTTTTTTTCTCCAATTTCTTTTTTTTTTTTTCTTCTTCTTCTTTTACTCTTTTTTGGTTTTGTGTCTGTTTTGGGAACTGAAAGTCAGTAGTAGAGCCTTTAGTAGAATAATTTTTGAAGTCAGTATTTCAAGCAAACTTTAATTAGAAAAATGGATATGATTTGTTAACAATCTTCTTTTGAAAGGATCAGTTAGGGCTGGAGAGATGGCTCAGTGGTTAAGAGTACTGACTGTACTTGCAGAGGTCCTGAGTTCAAATCCCAGCAACCATGTGGTGGCTCACAACCATCTGTAATGAGATCTGATGCCCTCTTCTGGTGTGTCTGAGACCTACAGTGTACTTAATAAATAATAAATAAATCGATAGATAAATAAGTCTTTTTAAAAGAGAAAGATCAGTTAACTGTCAAGATTTAAGTATATTGTAAATTTAATTATCTGAGGATCTTTGTCAAAAGACATACCAAAAAAAAGACACCCTCAAAATGTGCACAGTGCACTCTGAGAAGGAAAATGTTACTTGGTAATAGATAAGTAGGTCTAACTCCAGCTTTTTCATGTCCATACATAGTCTTCATAAAGTTTATGAGATTTGGGGTTCTAGTTTGCTTTCTTTTTTTTTTTTTTCTTTGAATTCAAAGTATAATTTTAATAGTATTATTACAGCATTAAAGAAGTATTTTTGCCTTTTGCCTATATTTTATATTTTACAGCAAAACACATCTGACCCACAAAATGATATAGAGAAAAATAGTAAATACCCAAGTATTTAACACCCTATATAAAAAAAACCTATAGAAAGAGCCATTAGTGCTCTCATACATAGAATGTGTGACCCTGTCCCTGTCCTCAGCAAAGCTAGACAAACATCTTAATGAGATATTGATGATGCCCACATCTAGTTTGCTTTCTATTGCTGTAATAAACACTGAGCAGAAGCAACTTGGAAGGAAAGGATGTTGGCCTACAGCTCACATCTCATCACTGATGGAAGTCAGAGGAGGAACCTGGAGGCAAGAGCTGCAGCAGAGACTATGGAGTAACACTTCTTTGGCTTGTTCAGCCTACTTTCTTATATAACCCAGGTCCACCTGCCCACAGTGGCTGGCCCTTATCAGTGATGGATAACACCATCACAGACTTGCCTACAGGCCAGTCTAATGGAGGGGTTTTCCTGACTGAGGTCTCCTATTTCAGGATGACAAGGTTGTCAAGTTGTGAAAAACTAACCAGCATATTAGGTCAAATACAGAGGAGTAAGCAGGATGTTTAATGTGGTGGGATCTATCTTTTCCTTCATGCTCAGCAGAAGACTGAAATGAAATATTTCATATAGTAACTAAATCTTAAATTTTAGTTAATTTTTGTCTCATTTTTGTGATTTGCCAAAGTTTTTGAGAAGAATGAATATTTCTAATTTTAGTGAATGTTTTACATACACTGTCTGACAAATGACTGTTGGTGAATAAACCTGGTGTTTTTCTAGAATTCCATAGTATAGACATAAGATGTGTTCATTTACGTGTCTTCTCTTTTCCAAGGCTGGTAGAGTACTTGCAGGCCATGAGGAATTTTTTCTTGATGGAAGGTGGAGACACCATGTATGACTTCTACACTTCAATTTTTGATAAAATAAGAGAAAAGGAAACCTGGCAAAATGTGTCTTTTCTTAATGTCCAGCTCCAAGAAGCAGTAGGACAGCGCTATCCTGAAGATAGTTTACGGTAACGTAAGCCATATTCCAGGAAATCACCTATGGATTTTACATATGAGTATTAGTTACTTTTTGTCCTTATGACCAAAATACCCAATAGAAGCTACTTTGGCGTGGGTGTATTTTGGCTAACAGATTGAAAGGCTTGTGTATGTCCTGGCAGGGAGGATGCGGTTAGGCAGAGCAGTTAAGGCCTTGTCAGTAGGAAGTAGGATAGGAAACAGGAAACAGCACCAGGAATACCACTCCTGAGGGCACCCACCGTAGAGAATCACTTATTCCAGCTTAGCCCACCTCCTAGTTTTCAGAACCTCCCCGAATATCTCTAGCATTCAAATCATGTATGTGGAAGATGGTACATACTCAGACCACAGCATATGTTATCAGATTCACGTTAACCCTACAGATTGTTTTGCGAGTAGAAAATGAGAGCTGAGCCAGGCAGTGATGGAGCACACCTTTGATCCCAGCACTTGGGAGGCAGAGGCAAGTGGATCTCTGAGTTCAAGGCCAGCCTTACTATAGAGTATGTTCCAGGACAGCCAGGGCTACATAGAGAAACCCTGTCTCAAAAAAAGGGAAAAAAAGAAATGAAAATCAAAGCTGAGGCAGGGTGGCATGTTCCTGTGGTGCCAGGTGTTTAAGGTCTGAGACAAGAAGCTCATCTGAGTCTGGGAATTTGAGGCCAGCCTTTATCTCTAGACAAAACACAAAGGAAAGGCTGAGGAGATGGTTCAGTGGATAAAGAACTTGCCACACAACCATGAGGACCAGAGTTTGGATCCCCAGCACCCATGTAAAAAAAATCATCGGCATAACAGACCGTCTCTGATTCCAGCACTTGTGAGGCATCTTCTGCCTGAGAGATGAGCAGGTCCAGACCATCCAGCTTGTTGAGTATGATGGCTTCTGTGATTAGCCATCACTAACTTTTATCAGCTCTGCCTCTGTGGCAGGCCAGGTTCTCCTGATGACTCAGCCTTGCTCTCTTCCACCACAAGGGACTTAACCCTTATCACCCATGCCCAAGCCCCTCCTGTGTGCCTCACACCAGACAGAAAAGGGACTTTTCACTTTCAGGCCTGCACTGCACTGCAGGCAGGAGAATAGACTGACATCTGCATAGTAAGCACTTAGTGAATGTTGATGTTACAAAGTGCTCAAAACTAAAATAGCCTTATCTAGTCTCTGTGCCATGGCAATGAGATGGCTAGTTTATATTATGTATACACTGCCCTTACCTCTTCCTTCCTTGGATACCTTATTTTAAATCTTCCATAGTTTGCATCCAGGTTACCAGCTACTATCTCCGTAACTGTAGTAAGACCACTATCAGGACCTGTAAATCACATGGGGAAAGGACAGTTGCTGGCACATAGATATTTCCATGTTCCGTTTGCTTCCTTTCCTGGGAAGGAGTGCATAGCTAAGCAGTACACAGCACTTGCAGCAAAAGCAGACCCCACTGTACGAAGCCTATGGAGGCACACGGAAGCAGTTCTAGTCTTTGCCCTCAGTGCCTAAATGAAAATTTGTTTTTAATTCCAATTCCTTCCTACCATTGTTGAGTGTTTTTAATATTTTTTAAACTAATAATTATTTTAAAACTAATTGGATGTTGGGGCACATACAGCTATAATCCCAGCACTACAAAGGTAGAGCTATGGAGATCTCAAGTCTGCAATATCTACCGAGAGACTGTCTCAGAAACCAGATATGTTGGCACAGTCATTTGGGAGGCTGAGGAAGGGAGGTCACCTTGAGCTCCAGGTCATCTACATACCAAGACATTGTCTCCAAAAACCAAAATTGCTGGTTAAGGTAGCTTCTGTCTGTAACTGTAACTCAGAAGGCTGGGGGAGAAGGATTGCTGTATATTTGAGGCAGACTTGGGCTGTACAGTGAGACCCTATCTTAGAAGGTTGGGGCAGGGGCGAAGGTTTCACAAACAACTGCCACTCACAGTCCCCGTTCTAAGGCATATTCCAGAAAATGGAAGGAAATTAGCATATTTGTATTTTGGGGATGTTACAGGGTGGGTGGGATGGCTGTGGTACTGTTGGCAGGACCTCAGTCACAGTACCTAAGTGCTGTACCACTGAGGGGCCCTTCATGCTCATGAAGCTTTTTATAAGAATATTTTTATATGCACATAATATTATCACAAACTAAAATAGAAACTTTTTCATTCAGTTTATCTATATCTTTTGAAAATGTTGATACAACTAAGAAGAAACTACCCGTTCATATCTTAGATGGTCTTACCCTAAGCTACAAAGTAAGTATAAATCATTTTTTATATGAAAATTGGCTTTTTAGTAAAACTAAAGTATGTAAGTAATACTGTATTTTGGTTTTTTTAGGTCCCATGGCCTGTGGACATTGTTATAAGTGTAGAATGTCAAAAAATTTATAATCAGGTGTTTCTTCTCCTATTGCAAATAAAATGGGCAAAATACAGCCTGGATGTTCTACTATTTGGTGGTAAGACTTGATTTCAGTAGATTAGCTAATTTGATTTTGGTCCTGGAAAGTTTTTTTAGGTTGCCTTAGTTAGTGCTTTATTGTTGTAAAGAGGCATTATGACCACATTCAACTCTTATAATTGGGGCTAGTTTACAGTTTCAGAGATTTACATTTGACCCAAAGGCATCAGAAAGAGACTGTCTCACTGGCCAGATTTGAGCATATGAGACCTGAAAGCCCACCCGGTGACACACTCCTCCAACAAGGCCACACCTACTTCAACAAGGCCACACGTCCTAATAGTGCTACTCCCTGTCTAAGCAATAACACATGAATGTATGGGGGCCATTCCTATTCAAACCAGCCCATAGGTTTTTATTACTTTTTATATGTAATCAAACATCAAACTGGCACAGGTATGTGATAGTAGTGTTAACAATCCCCAACTACAAGAATGACACTTGGGGCGGGAGGAATAGCTCAGCGGTAAAGAGTATTGTCTGCGCTTCCATAAGATCCATTTTGGACAGCTCACAGATTCTTCTGACACCAAGATACCAGACCACCCTCTTCTGGCCTCTAATGCATAGTGCGCACACAAATACACATATCATGCAACATCTCCTCACACACACACAAACATAATGAAGTATCAGGAACTCATAGGATTGGTCTTAAATGTAATAACGTTTTAGGAATTGACTCTAAATATTGTGTCGTGCAGTAAGTTTAGTGAGGGTCTGACAGGTATTTTTCTATCTCAGTGGTGATAACAGGATTTATTTATTATTTCTCTGTCCTCCCTGTGTCTCCCTGGCACTAGAACTAACAGATGTGTGTCATTATAACTGGTTTACTTAGTTCTGGGAAGTTAACCCAACACCTTAAGTATACTAGGCAAGCAATTTGCCAACTGAGCTCCAACCTCATGGAACTTGGTATTTATCGTCCCAAGGCGTAGACACGCCCTTGTTAGGTTCCCAGCCATGCTGATGCCTCAGCTTTCATCACATGCAAGGGAACAGTGGCTTTCAGTTCATTCTCTTTGTGCTCATTTTGTCCTTTCAATCTTCTGTAGAACTGGCTAATGCTGCTGAAAGGTCCCAAGCAAAGCAAGACATTCTTCGGGACACACCCTCCCAGTTTGGACCACCAAAAGAGTCATTAAGACAGCAGATTCATCGAATGTTTCTCTTAAGAGTGAAGCTCATGCACTTTGTAAATAGTTTACACAACTACATCATGACCAGGGTTGGTATTTGTCCATCTGTCTTCTCTGTTCTTTTGTCCTATGTAGGTGGTGGTTCAAAGACAACACTCATCATGTATTTATAGCTGCACAGGAGTCACAGAACACTTAGAGATTATGGGAAAAAAAGATAAACAATTTCATCATAAAATAACATGTCAGTGAGAGGTAGCATGTTTTATAAATGCTTTCATTCTTTGAGAATTTCATAAAATATATTTTAATCATGTTTACCTCAGTACCTCTTTTAACTCCTCCTAGATCCACTTTCCTTAATTTTTTTTAAATTAACTCAAAAGCTCCAGTTTGTTTTGTTTGTATACTACTAGATGGGTGCCTTATCCATGAGAGTATGGTTGATCTTCCAGGGGCCTTATCCCTAAAGAAAACTGAGTCTCCCTTTCCCCAAAGCCATCAACAGTTAAAGGTGGGAGCTCATGAATTCCTTACTACTGTGCTAGACTGTTGACTGGCTTGATCTTATGGAAGTCCCACAGCTGCTGTGTGCTTCCTGAGAGCCATGGTCCTGTCATGTTCACTAGACACTGTTTGGCTGTCCTCCCTGATCACCTGGTCTCAATCTTCCCCCCTCCTCTTCCATGATGGTGCCTGCCTTAGCAGGGACTCGGGGGCTATAATGTAAATGCCCCATTTGTGTCTGAGCCCTTGTACAAACCAGCATTGTGTCCAGAGAGTAGTTCTTGAATACATCCATAAGAATAGGCACACCAAAGCTCCTCTTTTGGAATGACCTTTAGAACTTGCTCAGCAGCCCACTAAATCTCATCACTGGTGATAGCTGTCTCTGGAAAATGGCAGTGATATTTAATAATAATCCAAATCCTTGGTAAGGGTGATAGATAAGAGGTTCAGTTGGATTAAACAAGGAATGGGCTAAGGAGACGCTTAATGGATAAGGCACTTACTGCATGTCTTGTGTGCAGCTTTCCAGGGCACAAAACCCCCACAAGTGTGGTGGGAACCTGCTGTAATTCTAGCCCAAGGAGGCAAAGAGACCTGCCTCAGCAAATGCAATGAAGAGTAACATCGACCTTTGGCCTCCATGCGTGTGCACATACATACTCACTACGCACAAGTCCATATGAAAAGTGCTCTCTTAAAGCAAGTAAACTGCATTTCTCAATCACCTAAAAATCTGCTCTAGATGCAGTTCTCAGATACATGAACTTTGGCAGCATTAGAGGACCAATCACTGAGCACAAGGCATTATAGTAACAAACCAACAAAGGACCTTGCTTGTGCCCCAAGGCTTGTCAGCTCTAAACTCATCTTGGTGGAATGCAGTGACTGTAAACCCAGTGTTAAAGTGGCTGAGTTGTGCTGGATACCTGATTGCAATGCCAGCAGCCTTCGCAGAGCCAGCTTAAACCCTTAATTGTATAAAGGAATAAGTAGGAACTTCATTTTTACTTACTTTTCTAGTTAAAGTTAGGTTTCTCTTAGAGAAACACCAACACTATCACGTAAACTTACCCAAAATTCATTGAAGTTGTCTGTATTGTAAAAATGGTGCATAGGTTTTAACAAATGTCATGACATGTTTACATTTTTCACTATTTTCTTTTGTACTTGGTTGTTGAACTTCTTCCTTCCCTTTAGGAAGTCTGTTCTAAGGGAAGGTATTCATTTTGTGTCCAAGTAGCTATCTATCCCAGGGTCAGATCCTGCCATATCTAGGGCTCAGAAAAACAGGCTTTTAAAGAAGGGTATTAGGGGTTGATAAACATGTGGCTCAGTGGTAGAATATTTGTTCAGCATGTATGAAGCCTAGGGCTCTCTTTCCAGCACTGAGTGAGATAGCTCAGTTGGTAAAGTACTTGCCAAAACAACATTAATAACTGAATTTGGATCCCCAGAACCCACATAAAAATCCACATGTAAAGCTGATAGTGCACACCTTTAATTCTAGCACTCGAGAGGCAAAGGCAGGCAGATCTCTGTGAGTTGGAGGCCATCATGGTCTACAAAGTGAGTTCTATAACAGCCAGAACTGTACAGAGAAACCCTGTCTTAGAAAAAAAATCAACATGTGGTTGCACAGACCTAGGGAAGGAGGCAGAAACAAGAGGATCCTTGCTGGCCACGTAACCTGCACAAACCAATGGGTGCTAATTTGGCTTCTTGTCTTTTTTTGTCTTCTCATTCAAGATTCTTCACAGTACAGGGCTGGAGTTTCAGCATCAAGTTGAGGAAGCCAAGGATTTAGATCAGTTGATTAAAATTCATTACAGGTATTTGTCAACCATCCATGATCGATGTCTGCTGAGAGAAAAGGTGTGTAAAATACCATCTCAAGTACAACCAGTGGGGAGAAAAGGAATCTAGGCACATAGGAATGTCTTCCCACTATAGAATTTTTAATTCTAAAATTACTGTCATGTACAATCTGTTTTTAGGAAAAACTAGGTTAAATGGGTTATAAATATGTGCCCACTATCAGCAGTTACATTAAGAAAGATAAAAGTATACCGAACTGGAAACTTAAGTCTGCAGCTAGGCAATGAAAGTGCACCAATTCATTATGAGTATGGGGAACTGAATTGTTTTTCAACCATTGGGACTTGTGCCTCAGGTGCTCTGATAGCTCTAAATGGCATTTTAAGAATGAAAGTCTGCCATCGTAGAATGCAGGTTTACATCCCATGTGGGCTCACATACATTCTTCATAATGCATAAGATAGTCATTATAATGTTGTGCTTTTTCTGTGACCTAAGTTAGGCAAAAGTATTAGTGTCAATGTTACATAGTTACAAAGCCCATGTTTTATCTCAAACATTGATCTTTAGGTCAGCTTTGTGAAAGAAGCCATTATGAAAGTGTTGAACTTGGCGCTCATGTTTGCAGAAGGTTGGCAGGCAGGCCTAGGGGCTTGGCAGTAAGTATGTGCTATGTAATAACCTGTATTGTAACCATTTCTAACTAGCTTCATTTGAGAAGTCTTTCTACCCCCAGTCTTGATAATGGTTCAGAGAACACTAACTATGAATTTAAGAGTGGCTTACCTCCTCTGCATAAGACCTGAAATTCAATCCTATGTACCAGCAATATATAGAATTTAGTTAAACTAGATAGCATCAAGAAAGTCAGTTTTCTTCAAAGACACAAACCATTTTTAACAAGTAAGGTCTTTTAATTAAAATAAGCAAACATTCTTAAATTATCTGCATGGCTCAATTTCTTATGCACACCTTCAAACATGGAGAAGTAGAGAGGGCAACATGACACAGCCATGTGACGTACCTCAGCAGTTTCTGAGGAGAGCCAGTCCTGGGTCATGAACCCCACCACCTCACACTTGCTGAGACATTGTAAAGTGAATTATGGATATCATGCTGGGTTACTCTCCAAATTACTATGTTTGTGAGCTCTAAAAGATGGTGTCTAGTTTACTTATTGAGTGTTTTTCACTTGTGGTTCTTTAGAAAGGCAAACAACTTAAAGTTGATAAACAGAAAAGAGCCTAGCTTAGCAGGAACATCTCCAGTTTTTGTTGTTTGTTTGTTTGTTTCTATGCTTGGGTTTGAACTCAGGACCTTACTCACATGTGCAGTATGAATGTTTTACTACTGGGCTGCACGACCAGCCCAGCTATCTTCTTATGTCAATTTGATTATATAGCTCAGTGCTTAGCCTCTGTCTCTTTTACAAGTTATATGCAATGATAATTTGCTGCATGTCATGTGGCTTGGAGGTTTTGCTTGTCTGCTTGTGCCTGTATGAGTAGTATATTCACACCAGTATTGAGGATGCATGTCCCTTTGTACATGGAGGCCAGAAGAATGTATCTGGGTGTCTTCCTCTGTCATTTTCCACAGACTTCTCTAAGGCACAGTCGCTCCCTGAATCTGGGATTTACATTTTCTTGGCTAGATTGGAAGCCAGAATGCCCCAGCAAGCTTTTTGTCTTCTCCCTCCTCAAAACTGGTTCCAGGCATATGAGAGGTTATTATATGGGATCCAAATTCCGGGCCTCAGGGCTGCACAGCAAACACTTAACCACTGAGCTAGCTCTCCAACCCCTGAACAAGTTTTGTAAGTCTGTATAATAGCTTAGTCCCTGGGGGTAAAAGGGAAGAGTTCACTTCATACTGCTGTCATTCAGAACCTTAAACTGGAACCTTGTGATGGTGAGGACATTCTAAGTGAAGGTTTAAAACCACTAGTGTGGGCTGGTGAGATGACTCAGCACGTAACAGCACAAGCCACACAAGCCTGACTGCCTGAATTCAAGCCTCAACACCCACAGAAAGGTGGAGAAACAACTCATTTCATAAATCTGACAGCATCACATGTGTAGTGGCACACACATAAACACACACATTACTTACAGACATGTACGATAACTGTAAATACAAGGAAAAAGAACCAGAGCTGAGGAATGTAGCTCTTCACTTGCCTAGGGTGACCCATGTCCTGAGTTCTATCCCTCCTAACACAAAACAACAAATGCCTTCCTGACTTGATACATCTTCTCAAAGTCTACAAAACGACAACACTTAGCCAGATGAGGGAATCACTATTCCAGTGCTTTACTAAATTTGAACTGCTTTCATTTCTACAACAAAAAGTAAACAAAAAGCAGGGATGAGGACGTTAAGCATTTCAGAGCTAGTATGGGGACATAAATTTTAGCCTACTGGGCTGGAGAGACGGCTCAGCGGGTTAAGAGTACTGACTGCTCTTCCAGAGGTCCTGAGTTCAAATCCCAGAAACTACATGGTGCCTTACAACCACCTGTAATGGTATCTGATGCCCTCTCCTGGTGGGTCTGAGGACAGCGACAGTGTACTCATATAATACATAAATAAATAAATCTTAAAAAAAAAAAATTTAGCCTACTTAGAAAGTGGAGGCTTTATGCATACCAACCTTTATGAAAGGTGTGTGTTACTATGGTAAGGCTGAGGAGGGTTGTTGGCTCTAGGTAGATAAGTGCCAGAGATAGTTGATGAACTGTGACACACACACACACCTCCTCACCCCAGAAAGGGAGCTATGACAGCAAAGAAATACATACACCAGAGTCAAACTTGGTGAGCCCATGAGTATACTGGTGTTATTAATTGGAGTATGGATGATTGGTCACTTAGAACACCAAGGATAATCAAAAATATATCAGCTATGCCAGCAAAAGGGTCATGAGGATTGGACCTCCCATTCTGGGAGCTCTCTACAGGACCAGCAGCCAGCTTGGCAGGATCTCTTCTCTGTCTGGTCTTCTGGGCAGTCTCCTTCCCCCAGCACTTCCTACCTTCTATAAAGGTGAGGAAGGGGCGTCAAGAAGCTGCCTAGTGGAGGCTGGAGATGGCTCAAAGGTTAAAAGCACTTGCTGCTCTTTCAGAGATCCTGAGTTCAATTCCCAGCAACTATACAGTAGCTCACAACCGTCTGTAATGAGATCTGACACCCTCTTCTGGTGTGTCTGAAGCTGCAGTGTACTTACATATAATAAATAAATAAATCTTAGAGAAAAAGAAAAACAATGCAAATTGATATAAAGCTGTATTTTATATTTTCATAAAGCCTGTAGGATTGTAGAAAATATTTCAATGAGAATTTTATAGCCTGCCTATTACTAGTTCCTTAATATAAATTGAAATTTGCTTTATTTCTTAGAATGGAATCTATAGAGAAAATGGAATCTGACTTTAAAAACTGCCACATGTTTCTGGTAACCATTCTGAATAAAGCTGTCTGTAGAGGATCCTTTCCCCACTGTGAGTACATCTCCTCAGGTTGTCACAGCCTTCCAGTTTTGTGTAGTAAGTCTGGGTGCTGGTGTCTGCTACTAGTCACATGGACAGTGAGGTTTTTTTATTTCAAAACTAGAAAATACTTAGTTGTGATTTGCATTGGTTCTGCAGAATTATGATGGCATGGGTCAATATTGTACGGATATCACTAATATCACTAAAACTAAAGCTCTCCCTTAGTCGTGTGCCTTTATTCCAGTGGATTTCTAAAACTGATGCAATGGCTTGGAGAGTTAATCTCTCCTTTGTAACTATTTCTTTCTAAATGACACAGCCTTTTAGAAATCTCAGAACTTCCAAAAGGCCTCATTACCAAAAAAAAAAAAAAAAAACTGTGTATGAAGGAGAGAAGAGGTTTGTAAAGTGAATGACTGAGGAGCTTTTAGTCTGTCGAAATAAACTTAAGTGGTATCTCTGCCCATCCCTCCATTTTTGGTAAAGAATGTATATATAATGTCAAGCCAGGTGGTAGTAGTAGCTTACAGCTTTAATCCCAGCACTCCAGGGGGAGAGGCAGGTGGATCTCTATGTCAAGACCAGCCTGGTCTACAAGAGTGAGTTCCAGCACAGCCAGGGCTACAGAGAGAGTAATAATAGTGTCAATCCCGTCTTCATGTGTGTATTTTCTCACTGTTACACACTAAGCATAGCCAGATGAGAAAAAAGCATTGCAGTCTGTTCAGCAGTGACATTGGTACACGTCTAGGTTTACACCAGGCCAAGGCCATAGAAGCAGTTACATACATACATTAGAATGTGGCACTGTTGTAAGCTGACCTAGGATTTACACCTCGTACAGTAAATGCTGTGTTCAATGAATTCAAAGACCTGAGATAAAAATGTCATCAACTTTTTCCATTTATATTAACAAATGTTCTCTTTCCTATATGTTAAAAATATATATTTCCTATATATTAAAAATACTGATATTTTAATTAAAAAATAATGTATCTTTGAATATTTTTAAGTTTTGAATTCACTGTAGCCTTATTCAAGCATTTAAACATATTTAGAACTAATTGTTAACTTTTTTTTTCTTCCCACAGTGGAATCTCTTGCATTGTCGCTCATGGCTGGGATGGAGCAAAGTTAAATGTCTCCAAGTACCTTAGACTTCATCATCCTCCATGTACATATTCACTGTTTGCAGCCCAGCTGAGAAATACAAGTCTTTTTATTTTTATTTATTTTTATTGTTAAATCTGCCTAGACAAATGGATTGTAGGCATTTTCTGAAATGTATGTAGAGTTATGTATATAATGTATATCTAATTGCAAAGTATATAGGTGTTATATAAAATAAACTATATAAAATAGACTGTTTACTAATATTTCTTTTCTTCTAAAAGATTGACTTATTTTAGTGTATATATGTGCATATAGGGTCCTCAGAGGCAATAAAAGGGCATCAGACAACCTATACGTTTTACATTTTCTCTTACCTAAAAGTTGTCTTAGATTTGACTGTCCTTGAAGCATTTTTATGTGCATAGAAAATCCCAAAAGAAAAATCACAACCAATATCAATGTATAAACTGTACTTTACTTAAGGCCAGCTGTTATATATATTTTTTGGCATTTCTTAGCTAACCAGTAATATCTCAAATAAAAGTATGTGTATTAACATTCACTGAGATAGTCTATATATTCTGTGCATGAGATATATTTAACTTGTTTGTTTTATTTTGGTTTGGTTTGGTTTCTTGGGTTTTTTTATTTGGTTGGTTGGTTGATTGGTTGGTTTTTAGAGACAGTTTTCTCTGGGTAGAAGTCCTGTATGTCCTAGAATTCTATAAACCAGGCTAACCTCAAATTCAGAGATACTCCTGTCTGCTTCCAGAGTGCTAGGATTAAAGACATGTATCACCAGTTTATTTTTGGCTGCTTGAAACAGTCTCAATTTTTAGCCAAAGCTTGCCCCAAACTGAGAATCCTCGTGCCTCAGTAAATAAAATTACTGGCATACACAAATATACGTGGCATATGGGTTTATTTGGTTTATGCTTCCACACCTCTGTTCATTGGAGGAAGTTAGGACAGGAACTCAAGCAAGAACCTGTAGGCTGGAGCTGATGGAGAGGCCATGGAGGGGCATACTGGCTTGTTCTTGGCTTACTCGCCCTTCATTCTTCCTTGTAGACCCCAGAGCCACCAACCAAGGGATAGCACCACCCACAGTGCTATCAATTAGTAATTATGAATTACTGAGTAGCTGGGAGAAGGGGTATTTAAAGGAAAAAAACACAACTCAAAAGGGGTAGGAAGGTCGTCATCAAAAATACCTGTGAAGGAAGAAACATCTGGTTTCTCAAGATTTTTCTAATTTCTGCCTGCTATGGGGATCTGGTTTTTGAGTAGAATGATGAAGACTTGTATGATGTTTTATATCTACCTTTGAGTCATGTAATTATTCATCTTTTACCTAGATTATTTGTCTACTCTAGCCCATTTGCATTCTCTATTAGGATCAGCTTTTCTGTCTATCAAAAAGGCCAGTGGTATCCAGATAGTGAGCACACTGAGCCTCCAGACACTGGGATCTGGATAGTGAGCACACTGAGCCTCCAGACACTGGGATCTGGATAGTGAGCACACTGAACCTCCAGACATTGGGATCTGGATAGTGAGCACACTGAGCCTCCAGACACTGGGATCTGGATAGTGAGCACACTGAGCCCCCAGACATTGGGATCTGGATAGTGAGCACATGAGCCTCCAGACACTGGGATCTGGATAGTGAGCACATGAGCCTCCAGACACTGGGATCTGGATAGTGAGCACATGAGCCTCCAGACACTGGGATCTGGATAGTGAGCACACTGAGCCTCCAGACACTGGGATCTGGATAGTGAACACACTGAGCCTCCAGACATTGGGATCTAGGTAGAGAACACATTGAGTCTCCAGACATTGGGATCTAGGTAGAGAACACATTGAGTCTCCAGACATTGGGATCTGGATAGTGAGCACACTGAGCCCCCAGACATTGGGATCTGGATAGTGAGCACACTGAGCCCCCAGACATTGGGATCTAGGTAGAGAACACATTGAGTCTCCAGACTGATGTGGAGTGTGCTGTCAATACTTCTGACCCAGACACCTGAGCTCTTTGCTCTGTATTTAGTCCACAGTTCTCACAGCAGTATTGTTTTTCCAGTGTAAAAGTTTTACACTTTTGTTAACTTTATCCCAGAGCATTTTCTTATATAAAATATTGTTTAGGCTTGTTTTTAGTAATTGTTAATATATAAACACAAGTTTTGGATATAGAACTATGCACAACCCTGCTACAAACCAGTAACACTTTGTACTGGCTGGTTTTGTGTCAACTTGACACAAGCTGGAGTTATCATAGAGAAAGGAGCCTCGGTTGAGGAAATGCCTCCATGAGATCCAGCTATAGGGCATTTTCTCAACTAGTGATCAAAGGGGGGAGGGCCCAGTCCATTGTGGGGGTGCCATCCCTGGGCTGGTAGACCTGGGTTCTATAAGAAAGCAGGCTGAGCAAGCCATGGGAAGCAAGCCAGTAAGCAACATCCCTCCATGGCCTCTGCATCAGCTCCTGCTTCCTGACCTGCTAGAGTTCCAGTCCTGACTTCCTTTGGTGATGAACAGCAATGTGGAAGTGTAAGCTGAATAAACCCTTGCCTCCCCAAATTGCTTCTTAGTCATAATATTTTGTGCAAGAATAGAAACCCTAAGACACACTTGAACAGTACATATACTTGAACTGAAAGGATCTATAGCTGAAAGGGGATAACATCTGAAATGTAAATAAAATGCAAAATGTAAATATCCAATTAAAAAGAATATATACATATATATTTTTAATGGTAATAACTGGGCAGTGGTGGTGTACACCTCTACTCCCAGTGCTTGGAAAGTAAAGACAGGCAAATCTCTGAGTTCGAGGCCAGCCTGGTTTACAGTGTCTTAAGACAGCCAGGCCTATTACACAGAAAATCCCTACCTTAAAAAAATGAAAAACCAAAAAAAAAAAAAAAAAAAAAAATTACAACAAAAAACAAACATAGAAACAAAGAAATGTAATTAAAAAAAATAAGAAAACAAAATGAGGCGGAATGACCTGTCTAGAAACAAACAAACAAAAAAAGAGCTCACTAAGTTTGAGTTACATGAAATTTCAGACAGAAAATTCAAAAAGTATAATTATAAGAATACTTAATGAAATTAAAGATGATATGAATGAACTTTGAAATGAAGTTAAAAATAATAAAACAAAATAACTGAATGAAATAAGAAAGACAATATGGGCCAGGCCCTAGTGTCACATGCCTCTAATCCCAACATTCAGGAGGCAGAGACAAGTAGACCAGTGTATTCGTCAGGGTTCTCTAGAGCCACAGAACTTTATGGGTAGTCTCTATATAGTAAGGGAATTTGTAGTCTGTGGTCCAGCTCCCCAACAATGGTCAGCAGCACCTGTGAGTGGAAGTCCAAGGATCTGGCAGATGTTTGGTCCCACAAGGCAAGCAGGCTAAGAGAGAGCCTTCCTTCTTCCAGTGTCCTTATGTAGGTCTCCAGCAGAAGGTGTGTCCCGGGTTAAAACTGCACCACCACACCTGGATCTAGGACTTGCTTTGTTCCAGATGACCTTGAACTCATGCATCTCCTCCCCTTAGAGTCCTGGGATTCATAGCCACTATGCCTAAAGATCAGCATCACAGGCGAGCCTCCCAATTCTGAATTGTGGTTCATTCCAGTTATAGTCAAGTTGACAACCAGGAATAGATACTACCATCCACCCCTTGTCAACTTGACACAAATAATATCTCATGTCCACATGAAATAATAACAGGGTCATGAATATGCCTAGCATGATATAACTATTCCTCGTACAATCACAAATACCTTTTTAAATTACAATGGGGCAAAATCCCTTGGGTACATTCTTTTAGTATCTCAACTTAAATACCAATTGATGTTACAAATGTGTTCTATCTACCCATCTGTATTCCCTTTGCCCTCTGCAAGCACCTCAGCAAGTCTTGTCTCTCTTCCTGGAGGAGTGACCCATACCTTTATTCCTGATGGTTCTGTGTTCTTTTTTGTCATCCTGCTTGGATCAGGCTGTTGTAGTTTCCCATTGACTTTAATCGTAGGACTTGGTAGTACTAAGAGATGTCCTAAGGGATCTCATGCACTCCAGGCATAATCCTTCTTACCTCCACTATGGAGAGGCAATCCAATTTCCCATGGTAATCTGGAACTATCACCCCTCCTAACACTGTTATTCCCTTCTTAGCCTGTCGATTTAAGGGCATTAGAAGCCTAAAATGACCAGGAGGAAGTCTGAGCTTCCAGTTCAATGGAATGTTTGCTGTGGATCCTGGTAGGAGCACTTCGTCCTCTGGAACCAGAAAATTTTAGGCCAGCAGAACCTACAGTTGATGAAACAGGAGGAAAATTTTTCCTAGAGGGTCACTAGGAGTGATAGTGAGTGGAACTATTCCCTCTTCCACCCCTCTATTCCTGGACCCATGGATCCTGGCTATGGGAGAAACTGTACCATATATTGGACACTGATTCTGAAGAACTCTGCCCCATCCTCCATGCTGCTGCCGCCTAATTGGCACTTTAACTGCATCTTCAAAAGACCATTCCATCTTTCTATCAGACCAGATGCTTCAGGATGATGGGGAACATTATTAAAATTATTTCTATAACCTTATTAAGTTTTTCTCTCTGTTTCTGTTTTTTGTTTTGGTTTGTTTGTTCATTTGTTTGTTTTTGAGACAGGGTTTCATTGTGTAGCCCTGGCTGTTCTAGGACTTATTCTGTAAGTGGATAAGATGACCCATTCTCTGGACAACCAGCCTCTTTCCTCAGCCATTCTTGTCATTGTTCAATGGGCACATGAACAAAGTGGCTGTGGTGGCTGAGATGGAAGTCATGCTTGGGCTCAACAACATTCATCAAGGCTAACCTGGCTACAGCTGCTGCTGAATGCCAGATCTGCCAATAGCAGAGACCAACACTGAGCCCCAGATATGGCACCATTCCTTGAGGTGACCAGCCAGCAACCTGTGGAAGGTTGACTACAATGAACCTCTTCCGCTGCGGAAAGGACAACGTTTTGTTCTTACTGGAGTAGATACTTATTCTGGTTATGGATTTGCCTCTCCTGCATGTAAGGCTTCTGCCAAAACCACCATCCTGGACTACAGAATGCCTTATCCATCATCGTGGTATTCCACACAATATTGCTTTTGACCAAGGAACTCATTTCACACCCAGAGAAGTGTGACAGTGGGCCCACGATCAGGGAATCCACTTGTCTTTCTCTCCTATCTTGTGTTTGAGGGAAGAGTAGAGAAAGGTGGTGAAAAGAAAAAAGGGGGGGGAGATATAGAAATGATAGAATAAAGCAGTAGATCATTGAATTTACTTTTAGCCTAGAATGAATGTTTGAATAGTGATAAAAAAAATAAGATTATTTTTGTTACAACATTCTGCATATATGTTTCAAACTCTTGTTTAAGATATTGTACCCATGGAACTCATTTTAAAAAATGTAAAGTTCTAGTCCTTTAAAGCTACTATTGCAAACTGTATAGAATAACTAAGAAAAGCAAATTTTTAGTCAGTCAATCAAACTTGTGGTCATGATAGACACTAATTTAGTTAATTACAGAAACAAGCTTTATTTAGACTTCTGTAGATGTTTTCCAAGTTAAAAAAAACAGTAAAGAACTAGAAACAAGCGACAGTTGCCTATTCAGATATACTTTAGATAGCTAGATGGTCTTCAAATACTTCAGAGATGTACAGAATATAGCATTTAAGATATTTTATTAACCTAAGGCTTTTTATGACAGTGAGACCTGTCTGCCCCTGGCAGCATCCCCATTCTACTTCTAAGAAGATGATAGGCATCATAGAACCTCCATATGGAGTTTTCTTCTGTGTGGCAAAGCTGCCACCACGCAAAGGACTTGCCTTAACTGCTGGCACTCTGCTGTCCAAACTGTGGGCAGGCAGTACGAGAGGAAGTCAGTTGACCAACTCTGTAGAGCCAAGGTCACAAGTAAGTCTGTCAGATATTTTAAGCCAGAAGGCTGAAGATGGATGTCCCAATGTTGCAGAGGAGCCTTGGATGACTGTCCAGTCTGCCACCAGTCTTGTCATTTCTGTAGTTTTGGAAGCTGCTTGCTGTGCACTTCCTGTTTACCCAGCTAATATTTATCCATCTTAGGTCTCTGATGAGGTTAAAGATTAGTTAGTTATAGTTTCACACATAAGCTTAAGAGACTAGTTAGTTATAGTTTCACACATAAGCTTAAAAGACTAGTTAGTTATAGTCTCACACATAAGCTTAAGTTGGTTATGATTTAAGAAATTGTTTTAAGGTATAAGAAGATGCTGTTAGGTTGATAAATGCAAGTTTTGATAGAAAGTGATTTAGGTACAGAGCATTGAACTCACCAGCACAGGATAAATAATAGAGTGTTTTCTCCAAGGTTTCCAAATACCAATGGACTAGATGTTGTGAATGCAACCCTTACCTAATAGTTCTTTTTAAAAAGATTTATTTGTTTATTAAATATAAGTACACTGTAGCTGTCTTCAGACACACCAGAAGAGGGCATCAGATCTCATTACAGATGGTTGTTAGCCACCATGTGGTTGCTGGGAACTGAACTCAGGACCTCTGGAAGGGCAGTCAGTGCTTTTAACCACTGAGCCATTTCTTCAGTCCCCCAATAGTTCTTATAATTGCTCTTATTATATATAGTTTATTGATGTTAGAGAATGAGCCTTGTATTGACAATTCTCAGCAGTCATATGGCAGCTCACAGCTGTCTGAGACTCAAAATCAGTTCCAGGGGATTTAATACCCGCACACAGAAATACATGAAGGCAAAACACCAACACATAAAATTAAGATAAGTAATTTTGAAAAAAAAGGGAACATTTTATCCCATAGGGATTTTTTTTTTAAGACAGAAGGTAATCAACTCAAAATAGCTCTAGGAAGCCCCTGAAACTGACAAGAGTCACTAGGCCCTCCCTCCCAAACAAAAGCAATAAAGGTTATGGAGAGCCATTCGCAGACAAGCCTAACTGCAAAGAAAACTGAGAAGCAGAAACCAGCCCAGCTACCTGGCAGGGGTTTGGATCAACACTGTCACTTACAAATGACAATTCTCTGGCCTGTTGACATGCCTGCTGGCTGTGCTGTGCACAACAGGTTCCAGCTTTTGTGAGCTGTCACTCATGCTGGGGTGGGCTTTGCAGATAGAGCTATCTTTAAGTCATTTCTGCTCTAGTAGTAACCCATCACCCATGTTCCTGTAGGTAACCTCAATAAACCTCACTGGCTCACCAAGTTGGACTTTGGTGATATTGGTCCTTTGACCTGTATACGCTCCTTATCTGGGGGATGAGATGATGTATGCCGCATCTTTCCAGGAAAAGCCCATCACAGAACATTCGGCTAGTCTTCCCTGGATTTCTGTAGGCCATTCGTGTCAGACTATAAAGATTCTGGAGGAATAAATTGCCATTGCTAGTTTTTGTGTATACTGGTCCATCTTTACTTACTCAGAACATCCTCAGCTCCTCACACATAAGCGGCCTCTTGTCTATTAGTTTGATTTTGAACTATTGATACCATCCCGTAGACTCCTACATAGCTTATGTAAGAATTTCTGAAGCTGGGGTTCTGCTCAGCTAGGCAAAGGTGACAGGCTGTGTGACTGTCTTCCTTTTGCTTTCTGTTGCTCTAGTAACTCAAAGGCAACCTGGGGAGGAAACAGTTAACTTGTCTGTCATAGAATAGCCCATTGAGGGGAGTGAACCTGGAGTCAGGAACTGAACCAGAGACTGTACTGACTTGCTCCTCATGGCTTGCTCTGCTTGCTTTCTCACAGCACCAGGACCACTTGCCCAGGGGAGGAACCATCATAACAGCTGGGCCCTCCCCATCCATCAGTCATCAAGAAAATGCCCGCCATGGACTTGTCTACAGGCGATCTGAGAGAGGCACTTTCTCATTAAAGGTTCAGTCTTTCCAGATGACCCTAGCTTGTGTCAAGTTGACCAAAGAATAAATAACCAGGACCAAGACCTCTAAACCGAACATCTAGTCTGAGATTACAGACAATGGGTGGATACAGGGTACCTTAAGAGGTGACATTAAAGATGGCTGACACTTACAGGGCTGCCTTCTTTACACGGCCGGATTTGACAAAGCAGGTTCATTTGTTTTTTTAATAGCACAACGATTTATGCCCAGTTCTGCAGGATTGCAAGTAACTTTTTAAGACATTCTGATTACTTGCGGGTAATTATAGGGTTTGTGTCCATTTGCTAAATCACTGGTTATAATGAGGGAAAAAAAAACCTGCTACATTGACCTTCGTCTCTTGGAGAATTTAATCAAAGGTGGATCAGAAATAATAATAATATTTAACCTATCTAAACTATTCTATGTCTCAGGCATAGTTAGTTACCTCTTCTTCAGGCCCAGCCTGCTTCTTCCTTCGTGTCTTCTGAGCTTCTCCCCCTCAGAGACTCGCTCGACTCCTTTACAGTTGAGCCCACGGGGCTCCTTGTATACTGTTTCCCAGAATTCTCTCTCTTCCTGCCAGTGTCCCCTTTCCTATTTCCTGCCTCAGTTCATTCGTCATAGACATTTGTAGTGACAGGTGATACTTAGATTCTCTCTACAGCATGTAACAATATAATTCGAATTGCTTGTAGGATAATTAAATGCCAGTGTTTAAACTTAATCTCTGGGGTAGTTCCCATAGAAGTGGAAGACCATCATTAAGCCTGTGTTTTGTATTTTGTTGCACCAAGGAACCAACATGTTATATTTGTGTTATTGTTACGGTTTGGTTTTTGCTACTTTTCATTGTACTCTTGAAATGAAGATGTAGAGAAGATATAAGGATTACACATTTAAATAAGTTTAGCACCTTATAGTATATGATAAACCTGGTATGTGTCTGCTGTAAATACAATTGCACAAGTTTTATTTTTCTGACATTAAAAGTTACTTAAGGGGACTAGAGAGATGGCTCAGTGGTTAAGAGCACTGACTGCTCTTTCAGAGGTCCTGAGTTCAATTCTCAGTAACCACATGGTGGCTCACAACCATCTGTAGTGAGAGATGATGCCTTGTTCTGCTGTATCTGAAGACAGCAACAATGCATTTATACACATAAAATAAATAATAAAAAAGTTACTTAATAAGGATTTATTTGTTTAGTTGGGGAAAACAAACTGGTATGGGAGTTGGGCATGATGGTGAATGCCTGTATGTTCAGCACTTGGGAAATGGAGGCTAGCCTGGGTTACATTAGATACTGTCAGACCCCAACGACAAACAAAATGTCAAAATTCTTAGCAGTAAGGAGGGTCGTCTGGAGTGAAGAAGCTTAGAAAGTTTGGAACTGTTTTTCTCCCTAAGTTCAGCATTATGATTTATGTTACTTAACCTGCCCCTTGTTTTTTCTTGGCGTTGGTGGAGGGCAAATTCAAGTCAGGTTTTCTTTTGTTAGGCATTATGAGGAGTGTTTACCAGTTCTCAGAAAGATGGCAGCAGTTACTTCAGGGGCCAGAGAGGGTTCTTAGTTGGATCTGGAGCATACAGACGCTCCCCGCCAGCCTTGCTCCCACCATTCAACACATATGTGCGCCTCTTCTCTGTTGTGGTTGTACCTTCTGTGACTCCTGAAGTTCAATCAGAGGCAGGATAGAAGGGCAGTGAAAATCTGAAGAACGAGCAGAAGATAAGCTCATCATTCATGGATTTACTGAGGCTTCTCACCAACACTGAGAACAAGTTATAGTAAAATGAACCACCCCGTGGTTCTTGCAAAAAACCGAGATTGGATTCCCATAACCCATGTATTCGGCTCACGGGCTCACACCAGATTGCTGGGTGGGATGGGTGGGGTGGGGTGGGAGGGGGACCTTTGGGGGCACCAGGCACTCTTGCGGTGCAGACACACAAGCAAGCCAAACGTTCATATACAAAATAAAATGAACGACTCTTTTTGATGTTGTTTTAAGTATCTTTAGTGAAATCTCCAGCTCTGTATTGGCTAGTCCTGGAATTTAGCCTCAGCGGAGGTCCCCCAAATCACGGAAAACTCAGGAGGCTGGGGAGCCTGGCGGTATGGAGCTGAGTCTCCGTCCTCTCCCAGCCGGCCGGACGGGTGGAGCCCACCAAGCAAGCAAATCCCGGCTTCCTTTGCTGCGCTGATCTGAGCGGCAGGCGGGGCTACGACACCGGAGACTCCGGGACAGACTCAAGGGCCGACCGGGCCGGGCTGGAGGAGCCGGACCTTAGGCGGCCAGCGGGAGGAGGGAGGAGCGCGGGGAGGAAGAGGCCGAGCCGCGGAGCGCCGCCCCGGAGGAAGGGGAGGAGGCCGGGTGTTTCCTGGTGCATTCCCGACCCGCCCAAGTGACTCATTGGGGTAGGAAAGCTCCCCGGGCCCGCCCTGGACAACCGAAGGCGGCGCAGACCAGGTAAGCGCGGTCGCCTGGCCTCGGGGTCCTTGCTCCACTCGTAGTCCGGTGGGGCGAGCCTGCAGACGGCCTCGGCGCAGCCTCCGGAACCGCACGGCCTCCCGGGATTGCCTCCTGGGCTCTCGAGTCTCCCGAGTCTCCCGGTCTCTGCACCGCAGCTGCCGACTCCCGGACTCCCGGCCCAGCTCGGCGGCTCCAGAGCTCCCTCCCCGGAATCGCATTCCAGAGTCCCCGGGGCCATGGGCTCCCCAGTGTCGATTCCCTGTCCCCTCGGCGGTGCGCAGCCTGCACCCCGGTGGCCCGACCCCCGCGTCCCGAACCCCCAGACCCCCCGCCCGGACTGACCCTGGATCCTTGGATCCCAGAGGAGCCCAGATCTCGCGCTTCCGGCACGAGGTTTCGCTCCAAAGAGGAAGAGACAACGTTAGTGTTTGGTATTTTACTGTTGAAAAAAGTAAGGGGCGACGGATAGTTAATGTTGCACTAAAGTGGCAAAACAAACGCGCGTCCACCATGGTTCTGCTTCAGAGGAAAGGAAGGAGGGTATAGTGTAGGGGCGTCCGTTCTCAGATCCTTGGAGAGAGGCATTTTTGGGCTTTGTTAAGGAAACGGGATCGTTCAGAAGCTGTAGTGCGCCGCCGCACACTCAAACCGAATTTTGTACTTTAAGCCTTTAAGCATCTGCGTAATTTGCAACATTTTGTGAGTGTGAGAAAAGAAGGAAGAGATTTGCAACTGGGGATTGGTGAGGGGACAGGGCTGAAGGAAGCATCGGGCTATCCGTTGTTACATGGGACAGTACTAGGTGAGCCTAGAGATTTTGTTCTTGGTTGTCTGCTAACAGATCGCTTAGTTGAATTGTGTTTGAAGCACCACTGATACCGGGGTACTCCTGCAGGTACTGTTACTGAGATCAGTGCTTGCCAAGGTAGTGTGTTGCTCCTAGACCCCCGGCCAAGTTTCATTGGCTGGAAGTTGAAGCACAAGAAACTGGTGGTATGTCTGAATACCAGCGCTCCCCTAGTCCTGAGGATGCTAGTGGTTCCTAATAAAAAGCCTACAGGCACATAGCCTGAAAGAATTGATTCAGTTTTTAAATACATGTAAGCCACTGCAAACATGCCTCGTAAGAATTCAGTAGGGATGTTGTGGCGAATGTTTTTCTGTTGCCCCCTTCCCGGAACAGCATCTTCACTGTAACAGCATCTTCACCGGTTGGAGTAGTCTTGCTAGCCAGTTTGCTCCGGAGAGTCCCCTGTACCCACCTGGGAAGCACTGAGCTTCAGGGAGGTTGCCGTTGCCCATTGGCATTTCTGTGGGTTCTGGAGAGCTGAACTGCTGTACTCATATTTGTGTGACAGATGGTTACCCCCCCCCCCAGCCATCTCCCTGGCTTAAGCGTATTTTAAACTTTACATGTAGTAAAATTCATGCTTCAGAGTGTTGACTGCCCCTGTAATTAAGATGCAAAACTGGTTCCTAATCACCTCAAGATTTTCTTTCCTGTGTCCCTGGTAGCTAGCTCTTTCCTATCCTCTTGGCAACCACTGATCCTTTCCTAGTGCTTGCCTTTTGCTTTCTCCAGAAAGCCCCGTGGAAGCCTTGGAATCTGCATTTAAGATGGTTCTGTGCTCTCAGTAAAAAGTATGGGGGTGTTGGGGAGAGGTTGCTACATTTAAGGCCATCCAAGGTGTTCTTAACAGCCAAACACCATTAAGTGAAATGTGTATAGTAATATGTGTGATATTATCTGTGTTACAAAAATGCTACTCAAATATGTCTGTAAGAAGGAAAGCTAATGCTCTAAAAAGTAGAGCCTTGGAAAGATGGGGTGACACACAGTGGGTATAGGTGGCACGCAGTGGATATAGGTGGCACACAGTGGGTAGAGGTGGCACACAGTGGGTAGAGGTTGCACACAGTGGATATAGGTAGCACACAGTAGATATATATGGTGGCACACAGTGGGTATAGGTGGCACACAGTGGGTATAGATGGCACACAGTGGGTAGAGGTGGCACACAGTGGATATAGATGGCACACAGTGTATATAGATGGCACACTGTGTGTATAGGTGGCACACAGTGTGTATAGATGGCACACAGTGGGTAGAGGTGGCAGACAGGTCTGACAACCTGAATTACAAACCACAGTGGGAGAAGAGGACTAACTCTTGAAAATTGTCTTATGATGTTCACAAGGACACAGTGATTTGCGCCCAAATACATACCCCTCCCTCAACATACACCATACACAAATGATAAATAAGCACTTCCTTAAAAGGAAAAGAAATGTCATTCTGGATACAGTCTGGAAGAAAGACTAAGTGTTACTTCTCTCTTTTATCTTACCATTTCAAAAAAAAAAAGCTTTTTAATTATGTATTTGACTATTAAACGTGTATTTGCTGTGGCCTGCATGAATTTGTTTGTATGAACCACATTCATGCATTGGATCTCTTGGAATAGGAGTTAAAGGCTGGGAACTGAACCTAGGTCCTCTTGAAAAGCTCTTAATTGAAGAACCATCTCCACTCCCATTCCCCTTGAGACAGGGTTTCATTACCTGGTCCAGACAGCCTTGAATTCATGGTCCTTCTACATCAGCCTCAGCCTTTTTATGTGTAGGGAGGAGGGGAAGGAGCTTGAGACTGAGTGTCATGAACTCCTGATCCTCCACCTGAGTGCTGAGATTGGAGGTGTGAATACCACCCGCCCTTTTATTTATTACATATAAGTACACTGTAACTGTCTTCAGACACACCTGAAGAGGGCATCGGATTCCATTGCAGATGGTTGTGAGCCACCATGTGGTTGCTGGGATTTGAACTCAGGACCTCTGGAAGAGCAGTCAGTGCTCTTAACCACTGAGCCACCTCTCCAACCTCCATCCTTGCTCTCTATCTAAGCTTCATGAGTGCTGACATGACAGAAATAAGATACAACCTGGCCTGAAATCGTATTTTTAAAGGTGAGAAAATGTACAGCTTCCACCTCCGTAATTTTTTAAATAGTTCAGAACCGTATACAGCTGTGTGTGTGCCGAAAGTGATGTTCTGCTCTGACTTTAGCCTCTTCTGTTTGACTTTAGCTTCTCCTGTTCCAAGAGATCCAATGCATGAATGTGGTTCATAGAAACAAACTCATGCAGGCCACAGCAAATACAAGTTTAATAGTCAAATATATAATTAAGAAGCTTTTTTTTTTTTTTGAAATGGTAAGATAAAAGAGAGAAGAAGTAACACTTAGTTCTCTTCTGTAACACTGACTATTCCATGTCTTACATTTTCACTCACTGATGCCCAAATGGGTAACGATCCTGGATTCCTTAAACGTTTCTTTTTCTGTTTTTTTTTTTTTTTTTTTTTTGGATATTCTCCGAATTTTATCCCCTTTACCCCACCCCCACTCCTATCCCCTTTCCCCCACCCCATGCTTCCAACCACCCTCTCCCACCTCAGCCTTGGAATTCCCCTACACTAGGAGATCACTGGATCAAAGGCCTCTTCTCCCATTGATGCCAGACAATGCTATCCTCTGTTACATATGCACCTGGAGCCATGGGTCTCTCCATGTGTGCTCATTGGTTGGTGTTTTAGTCCCTGTGAGCTCTGGAGGGTTTGGTTGGTTGATAATGTTCTTCCCATGGGGATTGCAAACCCTTTCAGCTCCTTCAGTCCTTTCTCTAGCTCCTTCACTGGGGTCTCCGTGTTCAGTCTTGTGTTTACCTGCAAGCATCCGCAACTGTATCTGTATGACTCTGGCAGAGCCTCTAAGGAGGCATCCATATCAGGTTCCTGCCAGTAAGCACTTCTTGGCATCAGCAATAGTGCTTGGGTTTGGTGGCTGCATATGGGATGGGTCCCCAGGTGAGGCAGTCTCTGGATGATCTTCTCTTCAATCCCTGCTCCTCTATTTGTCCCTGTATTTCCTCACATGAGTGTTTTGTTCTCCCTTCTAAGAAGGACTGAGGCATCCACATTCTGGCCTTCCTTCTGTTTGAGCTTCATAATATCTATGAATTGTTTCTTGGTGTTCAGAGCTTTTTGGGCTAGTACCTGCTTATCAGTGGGTACATACCATGTGTGTTCTGTTGTGACTGTGTTACCGCACTCAGGATGATAGCTTCTTGTTCCATCCATTTGCCTAGGAATTTTATGAAGTCATTGTTTCTATCAGCTGAGTAGTAAGTACCTTAAGTGTTTCTGTACACAGCGAGTCCAATAATTCTTTCTGTTGATGTGTAATACAGTCATGTGTTGCTCAAACTGTAGTAATATATTCTAGTGTATATCTGTATAATTCCATCACTGCATCAGAGTTTAATTAGACAAATGAAAATAGGTACAGATGGGGGCTGGACAGATGACTCAGCAGTTAAGAGCACTGACTGCTCTTCCAGAGGTCCTGAGTTCAAATCCCAGCAACCACATGGTGGCTCACAACCATCTGTAATGAGATCTGATGTCCTCTTTTGGTGTGTCTGAAGACAGCTTATATACAAAAATAAATAAATGTTTATTTATTGTATGTACTTATATACATAAAACAAATAAATAAATATTTTTTAAAAAAAGAAAATAGGTACAGGTATTAATTACATCACACAGGTCTAGGAGTTCCGTGATCACTGACTAAAACATTGGTAAGCAGTTCACAACTGTAGTCTTTAGTGTGGGTATATTATAATGTATTTGATTGGTCTTCTGGGTATTTTTATGACGGTGCACCATGTGTGTACTTGCCGCCAGAAGACAACATTAGATCCTCTAGACAGGAGTTGTAGATGATTATGAGCTGCCATGTAGGGGCTCAGAATTGAACCTGGGTCCTTTGGAGCCAATGCTTTTAATCACCGAGCCATGTCTTCAGCGTCTGACATTCTGTTTTAACATTTTTCTTCACTCCAGTCGGTCTTAGGTCAGTACCCCTGAGTACCTGCTTGATCAAGTTCATTGTTGAAGGTGTCTCACTGTTGTATTGGTTGGAAGAGACGGCATGGCAAAGGCAACTCTTACCAAGGAAAACATTTAACTGGGGGCTTGCTTACATGTGTCAGAGGTTTAGTCCGTCATCATGGCTGGAACATTGTGGTAGGCGAGGCACTGGAGCATTAGCTGAGAGCTACATCTTGATCTAGGGTTGTGGGGGAGACAGAGAGAGGGAGATATTGGGTCTGGCATGGGCCTTCGAAATCTCAAATCAAAGCCCAGCTACAGTGACACATTTCCTCTAGCTCGGCCACAATTCCTAATCCCTAGAATACAGCAGTTCTTAGCCTGTAGGTTGAGATCCCTTTGGGCATCAGACAAGCCTTTCACAGGGTTGCCTAAGACCATTGGAAATATTTACATTATGATTCTTAGCAGTAGCAAAAATGACAGTTATGAAGTATAATAAAAATAGCTTTAAGGTTGGGGGGTCACTACAACAGGAGGAACTTTATTAAGGGTGGCCTTCTCAAATAGTGCCACTCCCAAATAGCTGAGCCTCTGGGGACCATTCTTATATTTTTGGTTGTGAGCCTAGCCTTTAACGGCTGAGCCATCTCTCCAGCCCTCTGGGGACCATTCTTATCCAAACCACCGCAGTTTCCGACCTTCTTATTACACCCAATGTTTTGGGCATCATTGTAAGCCAGTGCAGATCATGAACAGTCTCGGCTCTGTGGGCCTTGTTTAGGCGTTAGAGCCGCGTGGAAAACGAGTGGGTGTGACTCTCTGCCAGCAAAATTATTAATGTAAATGTCGTGGAGTTTGCCGATTTCTCAGTTCACGTGTTATTCGCGCAGCCCTGGGAATAGAGAGGCAGACGAAGGATGGACAGACGGATGGAGGCTGGACAGCTGAAGTAGGACTCCGAGAGTATAAGAAAGCCAGGGGTTAAGTTCAGTCATCAGACCCTTAAGTTTGCGAGTTTCAAAAGTAGAAGAAAAAAAAAGGTACTAAACACTGTCTTCCAAGTGTTAGCCCTCAGGCACCGGTTCTCAGTGTGACAGCAGGGTGCCTTCCTGACTTTAGCTATCGTCTCAGTCCCTCGTGCCCTCAGTATCTGTCTAAATCGTGTTTTTTAAATCTGCTTCACTTAGTAACTGCTAGGGATAAATTAGGGCTCTATTCTTCTAGAGTATATACAGATTATAAAAAGAGATTTAATAGTTTGGCTTACGATTTAGGAGCCAGGCAGTTCAGTAGTAACTGTTTGCATGCTATATGTATTTTTTAATAATGCTGTTTTACATAATGCAAGTTCGTTGAGAATTCTTTTAACAATTAAAAGAATTGCGTATCTTTTTTTTTAATGAAACCAAGGATTTTCTCCTTGTTACCGGTACCTGAATGTGTTGACTGGGTTGTGAGGTACCTGTATGCTTGTTCTATCCCAAGGCTGGATGGTGACTGACTTTTATAATGCCCCCCTGCCCACCCTGCCAAGGCCCTGGCTAGTCTGGTATCATTATGTAGTCCATGATGATCTCAGACACACAGTCATTGTCTTGTTTCAGCCTTCTGAATGGTGGGGTGCCCAGCAAGTGAATGGTGGGGTGCCCAGCAAGTGTCACCATGGTTTTTTTTTTTATTGGATATTTTATCTCTTTACATTTCAAATGTTATCCCCGTTCCTGGTTCCCTCCCTCTCCCGTCCCTCCTCGTCCTGCTTCCGTAGGGATGCTCCCTCTTCCACCCATCCACTGCCACCTTACCACCCTGGCATTCCCCTACACTGGGGAATCGAGCCTTCACAAGACCAAGGGCTTCTTCTCCCATTGATGCCAGACAATGCCATCCTCTGCTACATATGCGGCTGGAGCCATGGGTCTCTCCATATGTGCTCTTTGGTTGGTGATTTAGTCCCTGGGAGCTCAGGGGGTTCTGGTTGATTGATGTTGTTCTTCTTCCTATGGGGTTGCAGACCCCTTCAGCTCCTTGAGTCCTTTCTCTAGCCCCACCATTGTGGTCCCCGTGCTCAGTCCGATGGTTGGCTGCCAGCATCCTCATCTGTATCAGTAAGGCTCTGCCAGAGCCCCTCAGGAGACATTCAAATCAGCCTCCTGTCAGCAAGCATTTCTTGGCATCAGCAATAGTGACTGTTTTTTATCAGTAATAATTTTTTTAAAATTTTCAAGTCCCATTTTCTGTATCAGGAGAGTCACTGCCATTATTCTTTTGGTTTTGCTTTTCTTTCTTTCTTTTTTTCCCACATAAAGTATAACTTTCGTTTTATTTCTCCAAGGCATTTTTCTTTCCATCCTCATGAAACCACGTTTTTTTACATGGGCTTTGGTAGAGGTTGTGGTGCAGCGCCAGCAGGTCAGAAGCGTGGTGGGAGTGTCCGGTCCTTCCGGGCCTCACGAGATGGGTTCCTGGCGACCTTGCTGTGGATGACCCAGCTCATGCAGTGATGCAGCTTGACGTAGAGCTTGGGAAGCACGTAAGCATCGATGACGCTTGCTTCAAATATGTCCCTGACAGCAGCGGCTTTTACTAGGTCCGAATGACAAACATCTTAATGGCCTTATCCTTGGGTGCGCACCGGGTGCAGTTTGTGCAGCGAATTGGCTGCACGTGGTCTCAGCCCTTTTTTGGCACAACTGTTGTTTCTTCTTCTTCTTCTTCTTTGGCACGACTGTTGTTTCTTCTTCTTCTTCTTCTTCTTCTTCTTCTTCTTCTTCTTCTTCTTTTTTTTGGTCATCTTGGAGACAAGACTCAAAAGAGCTGGTTTTGCTTTTCATTTTGTGTCTTTGCTATTCTTCTGACAGGGTCTTACTATGTAACCGTGGCTGGTTTGGCACTTACTGTGTAGACCAGTCTGGCTTTGAACTCGTGGAGATCCACTTGCTTCTGCCTCCTGAGCCCAAGGTTAAAGGGTCATTACATTTCGCTTGTTTAGTGTATCCTTTTCCATTCTTAGTTTCACTTCCTTTGTGTCTTTAAAGTGTGTTTCTCATGGACACTAAGTAGTTGGCTCCTTTGGATTTTGCTTTGTTTTGTTTTTAAACATTTTGTATATCTCTTCCTTTCAATTTGAACATCTTACGAAAGTTAGGTAATAATATATTAATTTTAGCTATTTTATTATTTGTTCTTTTTATCTGGAGAACTGATGGTACCAGTAGCCTCTGTAATCCAGATGTTGGCCTGGTTACAAATTATTTAATATGAGGCTTCCAGAATGCTTGGAACACAACATTTATATTCATAATATTTTTTAGAAGATTTTCATTAACAGCTTCAGAGCAGATGGCCCCAAAGAAACAGTGTTGTCCTTCCCTTTCTGGGAAGGCAAAAGCGGGGACTAGGGGTGGGCGAGCCTAGCAGAAACTCAGTTCTTCCTAGTTGTTCTCCAGCCAGCTTTAAAATGATTGCATCTTTGTGCCTGCCACTGGAAGCAGACATGGTGGACGCCAGCCGTCAGCCTCTGAGTTCTTAGTTATGAGTGAAGCGGATGGACAGTGATAGCTACGGTGACCCTGGTTTGTATCCACGTCACAGCTGTTCTGGACAAACTTGCCAGAGCCCTTTGCTTTGCATTCCCCAAGTTCATGCAGGGATTTTGTCCCACAGAGAAGAAAAACTGTTGGAGAGCAGCGGTTTCCATTCCTGAATGTGATTGCTTGTGAGTGCTTGTGCTGACTAGGACTGTTAGCATGAATGCTGGATTTCTTAAAGCCGCTTTGTGAAGGAAGACTTTGGTCTGAAGAATTGTCAGGGGAACACAGGTTAAGGTACAGCTCCACACTGAATCCCCTTAATATTTTGGGGCTCTTGGGTAATATCAGTTCCTTGCCAAAATATCAAGACTGGCCAGTATGAAGCAGAGGTTACAATTTATTAAAATAAAATTTTTACATGGAAATTTAGTACAAGAGTTAAAAGACATGCTCAATTGCCCTTACAATAGCCACGTGAGATGTAGAGTTATGATATCTGTACTGTGATCAAAACTTAAAAAAAAAATTTTTTTTTGGTGTGATTCCCAGACAATGTCCAGGATAGGAGTGAGGCCCTACTGTGCTGGTTGATTTGTCAACTTGATTAGCCTGGAGCCACCTGAGAAAGGGAGTCCCAGTGAAAGAGGATCATGTGGGCAGGTCTGTGGAGGAATGTATTTATTGTCAGTTGATGCTGGAAGACCTAGTCAGTTATGGGTGGCACCATCCCCAACATGGGGGACATAGAGAAAGCTAGCTGAGAGCAAGCAAGCAAGGCTCCATGCATTTATTGTCTCTGTTCTTGACTGTAGTGGGATGCTTTCAGTTCTTGACTTGGTTTCCCTGAAACAATAGACTGTAAGCTGGAATTGTAAGCCAGATAAGCTTTTCCCCTAAGGTGGTTTTGGTCATTGTATTTGTCCTAGCAAGATAAATTTATTTGGAACATTTGTTGAAGGTCATGCACATTAAACCTGGTTTGTTGCAATTTTAATATTCTCTAGATAAAGGAAACCTTGTCTCCATTTCCATAACCTTCACAGCAAATGTGTATTGTGCTGGGATTCTTGAATTTCAGCTGGCGACTCTGGAGTGAGGGTCTTCGTCCTTATGCACCCGTAATTTAACCTGCCTTTCTGTCCTGCCTCGTAATCACAAATCCTGAGCCTTACTTAGCACTGCCACAGGCAGTAAGCTGCATCCCAGCCCAGAGCTCTTCTGTTTTAAAGTATGTTTTGTTGTTGTTCTTGTTGTTTACCACCCACAAACCATGCAGTAGCCTCTATAGAAGTGGGAAGCTGGAAGCCACTCTTCCTCTTGGCTCCCTGGGGCCAGAGATCTTTAACTGTGAGCACACTGTACTGGAATCTCAGAGGCTGCTGAAATTCAGCTTTGTTTCTGTACCCCCACACCAGACTCAGAAAGATTTATACAGACCCATTTGTGGTTTTTTGTTTGCTTTGATTGCAGGAGTTGGGGGTGGTAATCAGTGTTAGAGCTAAGGTTCTCCAGAAAAACAGAATAAGTAGGGTATGCACGTGGGGCGGGGGAGGCAGGCAGAAACAGTGAGAGATCCACTTTAGGGAGTTGTTTCACCCAGCTGTGGAGACTGGCAGGTCCAGATTCTGCAAAGCAGACTAGGCTGGAACCTCACAGAATACTTAAATGCAACATGCACTCTGAAACCAAAGACCATGCAGAAGCAAATTGCCTTCTTTCTGGGAGGTGTGGGGGGGGAGGCTTTTCTCCTAAGACCTTTTTATTAGCTCATTAGATGAGATCCATCTCAATTGGGGTAGTCTGCTTTGCTTCAAGTTGACTGGCTTTAATATTTATCTCATTTAAAGATTAGCATCAGGTTAGAGAGATGGCTCAGCAGTTAAGAGCACTGACTGCTCTTCCAGAGGTCCTGAGTTCAAATCCCAGCAATTACATGGTGGCGGAAACCATCTGTAATGGGATCTGGTGCCCTCTTCAGGTGTGTCTGAAGACAGCTACAGTGTATAGAATAAGCAAATCATCTTAAAAAAAAAAGATTAGCATCATCATAGCTACGTCTGGACTAGACTAGACTTTGACTTTGATCATAAACTTCCTAGATAGTTGTCACAGGGGTGATTCTTAGATTTTTAAGAACTTGTGTCTTAGAGAACTCCCATCTCCTACAGAGATTGGATCACTGTTTTTGTGGGGGTACACTGAGTTGCTTATCTTCTGGAATCTAGCTGAGAAGAAACTGTAGTCCTCATGCACACAGCTATGAGAAGCTGTGAGCCCCCACTTCCTGGTCCCACTTGTCCTGCTGTACACGTCTTCCCTAGTCATCCCCTCTGGCCCTTCCGTAGCTTATGTGTTCTGTTACTCTCAGAATCTAGGTCACTTCTTTTGTACTGCCTCCTGGGCCTCTTTCGAGTTGCTTGGATTCTCCTCACACGTATTCTTTCTCACACGCCAACATTCCCCTCCTCCAGTGCTCCCCCGCCAAAGGTTTCTGTGTGTAGTCTTGGCATTCCTGGAACTTGCTTTGTAGACCAGGCTGGCTTCGAACTCAAAGATCCACCTGTCTCTTCCTCCCAAGTGCTGGCGTTATGTGCTTGTGCCACTGTAGCCTAGCCACACATACAGCCTTTGGGAGCCTGGATATTCGAAAGATGTTCATGTTTCCGAGCCTGGGTTACCTAACTTAGTCTAAGGCTTTGCAGTTGCTCATAGTAACTGTGGTTGTCTGCACAAGGTCTGGACAAGATCAAGCCAGTCAGCATTCTAGCACAGATTGAGGGGGTTCATAAGCCTCTACTTGTAACTGAGGAATTATGGATGGTTGGTGGATTTCTGTGGGGAGAGTCGTTTTGTTTTAAGGGTGTGTGTGGGTCCTGGTATGTTGATCATGTTCCAGTGGATGGCCCCACACTCAGGAGTATGCAGGTAGCTGAGGTTCAAGTCAGTGGGCTATTAAAAAACAAAACAAAACAAGAAAGCTAGGGGCGGGGCAAGGAAGTGAGGATAGAACCTAGCGGGTGGAGGAGAATGTAATAAAAACACATTATATGAAGTTTTCAAGAAACAAGAAAGAAATTTCCAGCTCCATTTTTCCTGCAGATTTTGCAATTTTACTTTTTTAATGGCAGAATAAAAGTCCATTGTGTGTATATAACTTGTTTTTATCCTCTTTTACTCTGTAAATGGATGATGTCTGGGCTAATTCTATCCCCTGTCTGTTGTGAAAAGAGGCGCAGTGAAGATAGACGTGCAAGTGTCTCTTGAAGAATACGGAATAGGGCCATGGCTCTAACAGTTGGGCGTTGCCATCAGCTGTAACTGTGGGTTCTTTCCCTACATCCTCAAGGACATTTGTTGTCCTTTTTCAAGTTTCATTGATCTGTAATTATGGTATATACACCTGACTAGAGGTGCCTAGAGAAGCCAGAAGAAGGTGTTGGATCCCCTAGAGCTGTAGTTGTTGGTGGCTGTCAGTTGCCCGACAAGGGCGTTTGAGAACGGAACTTGGCTCTTTTAAAGGAGCAGTGTGTGTGTTTATCCACTGAGTCATCTCTGGAACTCTTCATCTTTTTTAACTTGATGGTAGTCATTCTGACTGGGGTGAGATGGAATTTCAAAATAGCTTTAGTACACATTTTTCTGAAGGCTGAAGATATTGTTTTAAAAATGTTTGTCGATCAACTGTACTTCCTTGGAGAAGTGTCTTCGTTTTATTTTTCCATTTAGTAGGCAGAGTTTTTGTGTGTTTTACCTTTTACAGTTGTGCTTGTTAGTTTTTCTTTATCTTGACTTTATCTGTGGAGAGCCGAGTCTTTGTTGAGGATTGTCTCCATGGTATTGGCCTGTGGACCTGTCTATGGGACATTTTCCTGAGCATTAACTAATTAGGAAGTTATTAATTTCTGAGGGGCCATCCCTGGGCAGCCTGAACTACATAAGAAAACATTAATTCACAGGGAACAAACCAGTAAGTGGAATTCCCCCACAGGGAATTAGTTCTGCATTAGTTCCTATCTCTAGATTTCTGTCCTGTCTGAGCCCTGCTTTGACCTCTGCTGGTGACCGACTGGTACCTTTCCTCCTAGGGTTATTTAGTTTACTACAGCAATAGAAAGCATACGGAGATAACTCATGTATTCTATAATATATAAATACACACACACACACACACCTATGTATGTATAATATTGTAGATAATAGTGATATGTAGCTATCAATGACTTTTCTCCCATTCTGTAGGCTGACTGTTCACTCTTACCGTACATTGGTGCAGAAACCTTTTAACTTGTTGTACAAACCCACTCGTTAATTCTTTTGTCCTGACCATTTTCTCTGATTTGTGTCCCGCCTCACTCCCTCCCCTCCCCCAAGACAATGTGTCTCTGTTTGTCCTGACTATCCTGAAATTCAATTTGCAGACCAGGCTGGCCTCGAACTTGAGATTTGACGGCCTCTGTCTCCCAACTGTTGGGATTAAAGGCATGTGCCCCCACACCTGGCTCATAGTTCTGATTTTAAATTAAGGTTTGTGATCCAGTTTGAACTGCTTTTTGTACAAAGTGACCATAGGGGCCTAATTTCATTCTTCTGCATTCATTCTTCTGCAGATTGCTATCCAGTTTTGCCAGTATCCTTTATTGAAAAGCAGCCTTAACCAAAAAAAAAAAAAAAAAAAAAAAAAAAAAAAGAAAGAAAAGAAAAAAAAGAAAAAAAAAAAAAGAAAAAAAAATCTCATCATCAATTTATTGAACTTAGTAGATCCAAATAGTACTTTTGAATTAATTCTCTGGTATTACTCATTGCACATTAGCACTGTCTGACATGAGAGGTTTTTTGGCTTCTGGGAGTGACATCAAGAGTTTGCTGAGTTGTGGACTATCAGAAACCACTTCCCCCCTGGGCCCAGGGCTGGCCCTGTTCGGTAAATTTAGAAATGAAAGAGGAAATTCCAGAGTGGAAGGCTGAGACATTTGGCATGGTAAAAGCATTAGATCTTGCAGTGTCTCCTCAGTGCAGCGTCTCCTCAGTTCAGCCTCCAGTCCCCCCAGGCCCACAAGAAAGCAGAAGTTTCCGGAAAATGGCAAGCAAAATGGAAAAGCGAACAGCTTGACCTGGAAACAAGTTTGCTGCGGTTCTGCCAGAGCTGTCAGAAGTGTAGAGAATGACTTCATGAATGGGAGAAGAGGATTCAAAGCAAAGCAGCAGCCAGCTCACAGCAGCAAGTCATTAAGAAGGGGTGGGGCTGGGGGTACGGAACCGGCTGCTGTGTGGGAACGTCAGAGAGTCTGCCCAGTCACGGAGCCATAGAGAAGTGCAGATTAAAGTACAGTAATTATAGGCACAGATAAAAATAGATGAGATTCTAGTTACCTTTTTGACAAAGCGGTTTTAATTCCTTGTAGTGGAATTGTTGGATCATATGGTAGACCTATTTTTAATTTTTTTGAGGAACCTCATACTTTTTCAGTGTCTGTACCAGCTCTCTGTCATCCCAGGATTCTCCATGGCTCCATCCTCACTGGCATTTTTCTTTTTAATAATGGTCATTCCCTTGGGAAGTGGGGATCCCTTGTGGTTTTCATTCATGTCTCCTTGGTGATTAGTGATGCTGTTCCTATAACTTCTTTTGAGAAATGCCCATTTGTCCTTTGTCTAGATGTCCTTTGTCCATCTCAAAATAGAATGATTTGCTTTTCTGCTGTTAAATTGCCTGGTTCCCTTATAGTTCTTATTTTGTTTTTTTAATTAATTTATTTTATAAAATATTATTATAGCTCACAAAATTTATTACATAATAATATATAATGAACACACTATTTTTTCATCTTTTTCTTTTTATTTCTTTTCTTTTCTTTTTTTTCTAAGAAGGACTGAGGCTTCCCCATTTTGGCCTTTCTTCTTTTTGAGTTTCGTATGGTCTGAGTTTTTTTCTTGGGTGTTCAGAGCTTTTTAGGGATAGTATCCAATTATCAGTGACTGCATATTATGTGTGTTCTTTTGTGACTGGGTTTCCTCACTCAGGATGATATTCTCTAGATCCATCCGTTTGCCTAGGAATTTCATAAAGTCACTGTTTCTAATAGCTGAGTAGTACTCCATTGTGTAAATGTACCACAATTTCTGTATCCATTCCTCTGTTGAAAGATATCTGGGTTCTTTCCAGCTTCTGGCTATTATAAATAAGGCTGCTATAAACATGGTGGAGCATGTGTCCTTGTTATATGTTTGGGGTATATGCCCAGAAGTGGAATAGCTGGGTTTTCAGGTAGTACTATGTCCAATATTCTGAGAAACCGCCAGACTGATTTTCAGAGTGGTTGTACCAGCTTACAACCCCACCAACAGTGGAGGAGTGTTCCTTTACCCCCCCCATCCTCACCAGTATCTGCTGTCATATGAGTTTTTTTGATCTTAGCCATTCTAACTGATCTGAGGTAGAACTCAGGGTTGTTTTGATTTGCATTTCCCTGATGACTAGGGATGTTGAGCATTTCTTTCTTTAGGTGTTTCTCAGCTATTCAGTATTCCCAGTTGAGAATTCTTTGTTTAGCTCTTTACCCCATATTTTAATAGGATTGTTTGATTCCCTGGAGTCTTAACTTTTTGAGTTCTTTGTATATATTGGATATTAGACCTCTATCAAATGTGTGATTGGTAAAAATCCTTTTCCAGTCTGTTGGCTGCTGGTTGTTTTCTTGACAGTGTCCTTAGCCTTACAGAAACTTTGCAATCTCATGAGGTCCCATTTATGGATTCTTGATCTTAGAGCATAGGCCGTTGGTGTTCTGTTCAGGAAAGTTTCCCCTGTGCCTATGTGTTCTAAGCTTTTTCCCATTTTCTCTTCTAATAGTTTCAGTGTACCTGGTTTTCTGTGGAGACCTTATAGTCTTTATTAACTTCTTGTCAGGTGCATGGTTTGACATCATTAGATGCTTATTGAATTGTAAACATGTCAGTAATCTATGTCTTCCTTGCCTGCTGGTCTCAGTGAGAGTACACCTGCCCTGGATTCACCTTCGCTTTAAGATGTTTAAAATGTGACCTACGAATCCTTCCTGTGCTTGTCAAAATTGCCTGAAAATAAAAAACACAGGTGGGAAATTTTTCCCACCTGGTGTCTCTTTCTTAGGTGTCTTCTCTGTGCAGGTATTTTAATAGTGATGATTTGCATGAAGTTTTTGAATGACATGTTTTCTTCTTTCATCCTGCTGATAGTTGGCTAAATACCTGGGGACAGTTCCTGTGAAATCAGGGAGGGAGCCATCTGAGTGATTAGAATTGTGGTTCACCTAAAACCCAAACAGCTGCGCAGAATCAACAAAGCCTTCTTCCTCTAGGTCCCTTCCTTTTGGGTCATTGTTGGGGGGAGGTGCACTGTGGCAGTTGTAGCTTTGACATCTCTGGGACGGGAGACAGGATATAAGCCTCTGTGCCCTGTGAGGTCTGTGGAGTCTCTTGGTGTCTAGAAGAGGGAGATGTTAAGGCTAATGGCCATTTTCAACCCAGATAGCCTGGGGGTAGGAGCCTTGGTGGCTATTTGGGGATCGAGTGTGAGTTGCTGGGGCCTTTTATTGGCTCACAGACAGGTTACTGATGATCTTAGGAATCTGGGTGGAAGCTAGCCCAGGACCATGGTGGGCTGCTGCTCCTTGCAGCTATGCCTAGAGAGAAAAGGCTGGCTGTGGATGGCAAAGAGCTGGACTGTCCAATAGAACTGTGCCCTTTCTGGGTAAGAGGAAGGAGGAGACAGAAAGGGAGTTTACTGGCGGTGTGTCGTAAAGACGGACGACTTCTCTAGCTTGCTTTCTAGTCCCGTGATAAAACACCATAACTAAAAACAATCTGGGGAGGAAGAGGTTCATTTGGCTTTCATTTCCTGCCACAAGTCTGTCACTGAGGGCGGTCAGGGCAGGAAACTCAAGGCAGGAATATGGAGGCAAGAACCGAAGCAAAAGCCAGGGAGGAATTCTCCTTACAGCCTGCTGCCCGTGGCTTTCGTAGGCTGCTTCCTTTTATTTTATTTTTGAGTCAGATATAGTCCTGGCTGTCCTGGAAATCCCTAAGTAGAGTAGCCAGGCCTTGAACTCACAGAGATTCACTTGATATATTACTCAGGACAGCCTGCGCAGGGATGATACCACAGTCACTGGGATAGACCCTCCCATGTCAATCATTAATCAAGAAAATGCCCAGCAGGCTGGCCTACAGGCCATCTGAAGGAGGCATCTTCTCGATTGAGGTTCCTCCTCACAGATGACCCTAACTGTGCCAAGTTGACAAAAAGCCCACTAGAGCATGAATCAAGTAGTTGCAATGTACCCAAACCTGTAGTATGCTGCTCTGGGGGAGCTGTGAGGGTAGCAAGGGAGAAGTGGGTACTGGGGAGTATTGACCGTGTGCAGGATGGCATCTTGAGCTGTACACTTGCTAAGTACAGGCGCTGGCTGACAGATCCATAACCTGTTAGTGACAGGCAACGGGCAGGTTTTTTTCTGGAGAAAACATAACTTCTGGCTGCAGCGATGAGAGCTGGGGGGTGATTGGTTATGCTCTCATGCCTGGTGCATGAGTGTTTACCTGCTCTTCTGAGTGGAGCAGATGCACTGCAGTTCTGTCTGAGCATTCAGGCCAACACAGGCTATCCCCACCCCCGCCCCCGTCAAGATTGTGGAGGTGGACGTAGGTGAAGGGGAACCCTGGGAACCCATGCTGGCCTCGGAGCTAGCTGCTCAGTGGGTGGCTGTAGCAATCTACTTGAGACCTCAAGGCTCAGCTTCTGCTTTTTGTAAATGAAGTCTACCCAGCAGTCTATTCTGGACACTGGCGGCCCCCTGTCCTCCTAAGCACAAGAGACCACCCATGGAGGAACAGTTTTAATGATATAGTAAGCCCTGTCCCCACAAGGGAGACCCATGCCAGTCATCCAAGCATCGTCAAATTGGTCAGCCACTGGAGTTCTGCTAGTGTTTTCTTTCTGAAACATAGCTTAGAATCCCCCTTTTTAATGTGTCTGCCATGGTAGAAGGAAGGCCACGGAGGTGGCCAAAGATGACCCTGGACTGTTCATTACATGAAAGATTTTACTGTTTTGTTACTGCGCTCTCTCTCTCTCTCTCTCTCTCTCTCTCTCTCTCTCTCTCTCTCTCTCTCTGTGTGTGTGTGTGTGTGTGTGTGTGTGTGTGTCTGTCTGTCTGTTTGTCTGTCTTTAACTTGCTCTGTAGTAGACCAGGCTGCTCTCTGCCTTTCAAGTGCTGGAATTAAAGGCATTCGGCACCACCTCCTGGCCTTGTCTCTCTTTTTCATGGAAATCCTTGGCATCAGTCCTAGTGTAATGGTAAAGGTGCTTGTTTTCTAAGCCTCATGAGATCCCTGGATGTCAAAAGCCAGAGATGGGGTAAGTGGGGTACGGGTGGCTTATGTAATCCCATCATTCCTACTTGGAGATGGGAGGCAAGATGGAGGTGGATGTAGGAGAATCAGCTGGAAACTGGTGAGCCAGCCAAGGTGGTGTTAGCTGTGCAGAGACAGAAACAGAGACAGCAGCGTCAGCCAGGTGGGTGGTGAAAATAGACTCTGGAAAGTTGCTTTTTGATCTCTACACTTGTCACACACATGCACATGGACACACATGCACACTGAATGGATGGATGGGTGGACGAATGAATGAATGAAATAGACAAATGGGGATTTGCATTTGTTGCCCTGGTGACCAGAATTCCATGGGACATGGATTGGACGACACAGGTATGAACAGAGAAAGCTATTAGAAAAGTGACATGATCCAAAGTCTGCACAGTTAAAAAGGACCAATGGCAGTTTGGAGTGGCCCAGAGCAGTGTCAGGAAGCCTAGTGTACCAGTATGGGGTGGGGCAGGCAAAGAGACCACTGTGTCCTGGGGGTGGCTGGCGTGGCTACCAGCAAGGATGCAGGCCAGGGTGTGAGGTGTGTGCGCATGTCCTCTAGAAGACTGAAGATTGTGTGTGTCCAGGGTGTGAGGTGTGTGCGCATGTCCTCTAGAAGACTGAAGATTGTGTGTGTCCTGCTTTTCCAACATCACTGCCTCATCCTTGTAATGTTGTGAGCCAGGTTGATTTATTTGTTGTTGGAGCTGTTCTTTTGAGCTTTTGGGCTGTCACCTTTGAAATCGAAACTTGAAAATTGTGCTTTCAGGTACTGAAGTGAATTTCTTCTTAGTGGCACTAGGCGAGGGTCTTAAAATTCTATTGATTTTTATTTTAGGTATATGAGTGTTATCTGCATGTATATAGGTGCAGTGTCTGCTGAAGCCAGGGGAAGTTATCAGATCCTTTGGGGCTGAAGTTATAGCCATTGTGACTTCTCAGTGTGGGTGCTGGGAACTAAACCTGGTTCCTTTGCAAGAGCAGCAAGTGCTGTTACCCGTGGAGCCATTTCTCCAGTTCCTTCGCTTGCTTGCTTGCTTGCTTATTCCTTTGTTGTTTTGAGACAGGGTCTCCATCCAGTAGCCCTGGCTGACTTGGAACTTGAACTTAGGTCAGCCTGCCTCTGCCTCCTGAGTGCCGGGATGAAAGATGTGCGCTTGGCCTGATGGTTTGTAGTTAGAAGCATCTCTCCCACTCTGTCACAGCCATTACAGCTATGATAAAAGTGGCGGCAGGTTGAGCTGGCTTACTCTGACTTAGTCCCATGTTTAGCCATTTTGACACACCGGAGAAAAAGGAACAATTTAATTATACAGGCTTTGGAAGTTGTGAGTCTGGACAGTTTGAAACTGGACGTTTCCGCCTTTCTGAGAAGGGCTGTCATTTGCATATAGAAGAGGAAGAAAATCAGCGGACACCTTGCATATGTTGAGAGGAACATGTCATCATCTATCTCTTTGTATATGCTATAGTTAGGCAAGCGCACTCCTTCCTTTTGGTTGTATAAATTGCTATATGAAGTACCAGGTTTCATCATGGCATTCAAACACAGTTTGATTTTGTTGATCTTCCTCCCCATCTCTCTGTTCCAGTCTCTCTGCGTAGCTTCCCAGTGGTCTCCTTTCTGATTCTGTCCCCTGTGTCTAATTGGCTTTCCCGCCTCCTTAGAGACACCTTCTCATTCCCCTTCCTGTGGCCTCCTTCTAGTTTCATTGCCTGTCCTCATACATAGCCCCGTATATGTGCCTGGCCTTTTTAAGAAACTGAGTTTTTGGTTTTATGTGCATGATTGTTTTGCCTTCATATACGTAAGTACATCGCAATAAGTGTAGTGCCTGTGAAGGCTAGAAGACCTGAAACTGATCCTCAATGCCTGTCTGGTCACCCTAAAATATTATCTCTGGCTCAGTCCTGGTGTTCTGATTTTTACTCTTTTGTGCAGCTTACAGACCAAAAACTTTTTTTTTAAATATTGGAGACAGTGTCTTGCTAAGTTTGTAATACCCCAAATTAATTTGTGACCTCCTGGGGTGCTGGCAGTTTTAGTTCTTGGGAAATAACAAAGCCTCATGGGAAAGTATGGTGTCTTATTGTTCTGTCTGTAAAAGCCCCTACAACACAAGAATTCCCAACATCTGGGAATTTCAGGTAGTGTCTGTCCCCGACCAAAGTCCATCTTGGTCAGTATTTAATAAAGCTTGCCTCAAATTTGGCTCATAATGGTGGAACTGGTTTTTCTTCAGTGAATCCCGGGATCAACAAATTAGCTAGGCTGGCTTTGAAATTACTCTATAGTCCAGACGGAGCTTGCACTTGTTATCTAGTAGCTTGGATTACAGGGTTGTGCCATGAGCTTTTGTGAGCCTGGAGTTTCCAAGGACAGCTTGTCTGAACATGAGAGCATCTGTTCTCTGATATCTGCCTGAAATTGCCCAGGGACGGGGAAATTATCAAGTCATAATTGGTTTTGTACAGAGACAATAGTTTAATTATCCATTGTTCTTTGTTTCAAAATGGTTAACTGTCTGCTTGTCTAACTCTAGCTTTGCAAAGGTCATTTCACTTTTTCCTTGGGTACTGACTTCATGGACCCGCCATGGGGCTCCCAGAACTGGTGAGTAGGAACATAGTGTGTAGCATCAGGGCTGGATGGAACTGTCCCTAGCTGCATTCCGTAGGTTGGTATGCATTCTTTCATGAGACACCGTGTTCAGGACATGGCTTGTGTTTATCCACCAGGCCTACCTCACTCATAGCCCATTAGCATCTACAGGACTCAGTGGTGCCAGGATGGAGAAGGAGGGTGGGGCTCTTACTCTTGTGCTGCTGGCAACTTCTATGATCTGTCTGCTATTCCAGCCTTACATTGCCTCTTTCCTGAGCCTTAGGCCTGGGGCCGGTTCTGTCTGCTAACCCTGGCTTGGCCCCACCAGTCTAGTTGCTTATCATTGGATAACAGACACACATTTTTCAGGAGTGTGTGTGTGTGTGTGTGTGTGTGTGTGTGTGTGTGTGTGTGTATGTGTGTGGCCTGTCACACACAATACCACAGATCAGTGGGAACTTATGAGCTCACAGTTCTGGAGGCTAGAAGTCCAAGGTCAAGGTAGTAGGAGGGCTGGTTTTGTCTAGCACTGCTCTAACATGGCCTCTCCCAAGGGGTGAACCTCTGTGTATGGTTATGTCATTAAACTACCAATTGCTTATTGGTAGCACCAATAGGAATAAGAGTTATTCCAAGTACGTAATTTAAGTTTTACTGCGTGATGCTCATATTGCGGTATCTATGCTGGCTAGTTTTATGTCATCGGAAAGGAGAGAACTTCAATGGAGAAATTGCCTCAGTAACATCAAGCTATAAGCAAGCCTGTGGAACATTTGCTTAATGGCCTTTTGGATCATAGCAAAAAGCAATCCCAACCTGTGAACAATTTCCAGACTTGAGCCAGTTTATAGACCTCCTTGAGTTAAGCTCTTCAACAGGTCTCGGCTGCTGTGCAGGCTGCTCTACCACTTGGACCATAGGGTTCAGCAGACCTGATAGTACTTGGGGTATCAGTGGCAGATAGAGAATGCTTTTAGAGACTTTGGCAGACTCCTAAAGGTGAATGACAGAGGAGACATTTGGGATTTTGGAACAAGGCTCCATCATCATCTGTAGACAGTTGTTCTCTCAGGAGAGAGACAGGTCTTGACCTGCTGTTGGGCCTTAGTAGAAACTGGACATTTGACAGTGGATCACCAAGTTACTGTGCAAACTGAGCTAGCTGCCCATCATGAGCTGGGTGTTTTCTGACCCACCAAGTTATTGCATAGCAGCAAACCATTGTCAGACAGAAGTGGTATATACAGGATTGGGCTTGATCAGGTCCTGCGGGCACAAGCAATGGATGTGAAGAAGCTTCCCAAATGGCTATGGTTTCTGCTGCCATTACTGCCATGTGGTCTTCTGCCAAGTGTGTACCTGTAGCTTCACGGGGTATGTTCTATGATTGGTTGTATGAGGAAGAAGAGACCAGGGTATGGTTTACTGAAAGTGGTATATACATGATCCACCCCAAATCAGACAGGTGTAACATTATAACCCTTTTCTGCCACAACTCATCAAAGGATGCTCATAAATGTATTTCAGGATGCCCTGAAATATAACAGCGAAGGGGAAATCTTTACAGTGGGCAGAACTTCAGCCAGTGCTCATGGTCAGACATTTTGTTTGGGAGGAAAGAAATGGCCAGATGTATGTTTACTGGTTCATGGGCTGTATTGCTAGATGGTCAGAGACTTGACAAGAGTGTGATTGGAAAGTTGGTGAGAAAGACATCTGGGAAGAAGGATGTGGATAATCTCTCCATATGGATGAAGGATATAAAGATACTTGTGTCCCACGCTTATCAAACGGTGACTCCAGCAGAGGAGGTCCGTAATCAAGTAGATAGGATGACCCATTCTGGGGACAGTCATCCTCTTTCCCCAGTGATCCCCATCATTGCCCAATGGGCCCATGAACAATGTGACCATGGTGGACTCAACATCACTGACACTTACCAAGGCTGACCTGGCTACAGCTGCTGCTGAGTACCAGATCTGCCAACAGCAGAGCCAACATTGAGCCGCAGATATGGCACCATTTCGTTGGGTGACCTAGTGTCAGGTTGACCACATTGCATTACTTCCATCAAGGGATGGATAGTTGTCTTTCCTTGAGTAGATAATTATTCTGGTCATGGATTTACCTTTTCTGCACGGGATGCTTCTTCCAAAACTATCATCTGTGGACTTGCAGAATGCCTTATCCATTGTCACGGTCTTCCACACAGTATTGCTTCTGACCATGAACTTATTTCACTGCCAGAGAAGTGCGAAAATGGGCCCACGATCAGGCCTGCTGGTATTACCATGTTCTCCACCATCCTGAAGCAGCTGGTCTGATAGATGGAATGGCCCCTTGTAGCTACTGTTACAGCACCAGTTATGTGGTGGCATCCTGCAGGGCTGAGGCAGGGTTCTTCAGAAGGCAGTGTATGCTTTGAATCAGCGTCCAGTATATGGTACGGTTTTTCCCAAAGCCAGGATTTACAGGGATGGAAAGGGAATAGCTCCAGTCACTATCCTCCCTAGTGACCCATTAGAAAGATTTCTGCTTTCTATTTCATAATCTTAAATTCCGCTGGCCCAGAAGTTTGGTTTCCAGAGCAGGGAGTGTTCCTGCTAGGACCCCTCAACAAAAACATTTCATTGAGCTGGATGTCCTTAAGACAACAGGCTAAGAAAGGAATAGCAGTGTTAGGAGGGGTGATTGATCCAGATTACCAGTGGAAAATTGGATTGTTTCTTCACAATGGAGATAAGAAAGCATATGTCTGTAGTGCAGATATCTTAGGACCCCTAGGATCCCTTTGGGAGTCAAGCATCCTTTTCACTTAGGATCATTGGAAAACACAGACATTTACAGTATATGATTCATAGTAGAAGCAAAGTTACAGTTAAGGGAGTCACCATACCAGGAGGAACTGTAATCAAGGGTCACAGTTAGGGAGGTTGGGAACCACTACTGTAGGGCGCCTCTTGGTGCTGTCATGTCCTGTGATTAGAGTCATAGAAAACTGCAACAACCTAATCCAGGCCGAATGACAAAGGACACAGATTCTTCTGAATTGAACGTATGGGTGTGGCTGTCACTCCTCAGAAGGAGAGCCAAGATCTGCTGAGGTACTTGCTGAGGAAGGAGGACATACAAGTAGTAGGTAGAATAGGGTACTTATAAATACTAGCTAAGATGGATCACGTGACCAGTCACAGAGCCAAGGGTTCTAACTGCCGAGATTGTTGATTCTGGTAAGAATGTGTTTGTATAACTGCGTTTTCTTTCCCTGATTTCTTTATCTTGTAATGTAACGACTATCCGTGATTGTCACGTTTATGTGTGAGATACTAAAAAAAGTCCCTCAAGGGACATTACAACCTATTCTAAATGTCCGAAGTGTTTGCCCTTGTACAAGGGATAGTTTTATCATGTTAGCTGTAATTGTGACTTGGGTATTGTTTTCATTTAGAGATTAAACATAACACGAGATATGATTGTGTGTCAAGTTGACAAGGGGTGGACTTGTGGCGGCTGTTCTTGGTTGTCAACGTGACTACATCTGGAATTAACTAAAACCTAAGTAGCCGGGCACTCTTTTTCTTAAAGATCTACTTATTTTATGTGCATGGGTATTTTGCCATGCATGCACAGTTGTGTGCACCACAGGCGTGCCTGCTGCGTTTGGATCCCTGGGGAACTGGTACAGACAGGTGTGAGCAGCCATGTGGGAATTGAGTCTTCCTCCTCCAGAGGAACAGCCAGTGTTCTTAACTGCTGGGCCAGAGGGATTTTTTTCTTAATTAAATCATTTAAAGTTAATCAAATCATTTAACGTGGGAAGACCCACCTCTAATCCTTGGTTTGAGGTTGGAGGAGCCGCCTTTAATCTGAGCCACACCTGCTGTCAGCCTATGTCAAGGACGAAGAAGGAAGCTGGCTCTCTTAGAAGGAAGTGAGAGAGGTTTTACTAGAGTTAGAGGAAAATAAACAGCACACGCAAAACGGAGATCTCAGCAGCTTCTAGACTGATGAGGGGAAGAGAGAAACGAGTGCTTTCTAAAGTTCAAGAGAGCAGATGAGCTCGGAGACCTGAGTTTGCATACAGGGCAGGGATGGCGGGTGGGATCATTCAGAGAGCCGGGAGTGGTCCTGCAGACTGGCTGAGAATTTTGGCCGGTATTCATAGAAGGGAGATGGAGGGAACAGAGAGGTCTGCTTCAGGCAGGCTTAGCAGGGACTGTAAGCATTAAAGACGGGCTTCTGGCACTAGTAGGTACACGTGCCATTGAAAGGGAAAAACTTTTTTTTTTTAAGGAAAACATTTTGCAGTCCGGGTCCTTTATTTCTTTTTCTATATTAGGCCATGAATTAGCATGGAACGGGCTCCAGCAGCTCTGGCTCTTCCCCGTTAGACCTCACAAAGTGGGCTTCTGTGGGTGGCGCAGGCTGGCGCTTCAGCTGAACCCAGGCGCCCTTCTCCTCGGCGTCCTTTTCCTTCTGACCGTTCTCCACCCGCTTCAGGAAGCCGTCTCTGCTCCTCCAGTGCTTGATGTGCTCAATCCGCACACTGATCCTGTTGGCCAGAATCTTACCCTTAACTTGCTTGTTTACAGAGATGCCCACGGCGCTGTAGACTCTTCCGGTTTGCCGTGGTCACACTTCCGGGGCATTCCTTTCTGAACAGTGCCCATTCCCTTGATGTCTACACCGTCACCCTTCTTGTAGATTCGCACATGTGGCCAAAGGAACAGCTCCATGTTTCCTAAAAGGCCTAGAGAACATATACCGAGTGCCTTCCTCTTTCCCTTTGTGTTCATCATTTTGTCGAGTTACAGCCGAAAGCAACTTTTTTTTTTTTTTTTTTTTTTTTTTAAAGAAAACAGAAATCTTTTGATGCTTTGCAAGGAGGAGACAGCTTTTCCTCCACCTTTTCAAATGGCATTCTGTGGAGGGACAGCTGTGGTGCTTTTACATGGCATTTCAGATTCTGAGGAGGAGGAGTTCTGATATTTTCCTCCTTCCTTGAATCTAGTGTGTTACCAGGGAAACAAGCTGCCTCCCAGCCTCCTACTAGCTGGCCTGCTGTCAGTCTCCAATTTGGAGATGTTTATTTTCCTAGTTTTCTTCCCGATTCTGTCCGCTTTTGCTGTGGAATTTGAAGGTTTTCAGTTTATTCTGCCTTTGAAATGTTGCTCCTTTTATGATGTCAGGCCATGGTTTATCTACAGTAACCTTCTTTCTCTGAAGGCTGTGCCCAGACCCAACACCTTCATTTGACTAGTTCTTACCTGTTTGCTTATTTCTCTTTTACTTTCACTAACAGATCTCTCCACTCTTTTTAGATCCTTCATAGTTAACGTAACTATTGATATGTTTGGCTTGAGCACTATTCTTTATTACTGTTGTTGATATATGTGCTATTATTAGTAATTCTCTTTCTTTTTTTCTTTATTCTCTTTTCTGGCTTTGTGTGGTTGGGTTGTTTGTTTTGGCATCCAGTACTGAGTATAGGGCTTTAAGCACACAAAGCGGTCTTTGCCACTGAGTTACACTGTCAGCCCTCCTGTCTTCCTTTAGAATTTGAGCATTTTGCAGTGTTCTATTTTAATTTATCCCATATCGTATCTATTTAATAGTAATTTCCTCTCTTCTCCACCCCCACCATCTCTTTTGGTGGTGATGGTAGGTTAAACCTAGGACTTTGTGCATTTAATAAAAAGTCTACCACTGAGCTAAACTTGAGCCCAATAGTTACTTTATTTAACCCTGTATCTTTTTTTTTTTAAGTGGGTGCTGTAAAGATTACCTAATACATGCCTGTTAACTTTTTCTAGTCTTTCAGGACTAGAGAGTGTGGAAATCTTGTTACCATGCAGGTTTGCTTTTCTCCAGTGAATTGGAGTTCCATTTTGTGCCTTTGTAATCTCAGTAAGATGATTGAAAAACAGACTTAGAGGGAAACTCATACCTGCTAAGGAGACTGAGTGTCTCAAAGGAGAATAGAGAACTGAAGACTACAAAGATGCTACAGGAAGTTCCTCAAGCTAGAGGGAAATGATACAGGAGACAAGCTGAGACATGAAGACATGAAGAATGGAATAAATGCAAAGACATGCAAAGGAGCCATGATTAGTGTATGTCAGAAAGTGCGTAACTGTGAACTCTATGCCCAGTTGCCAAGCTGGACCCCTCAAGACTGTACACGATTTATCTGGACTATACTCCTTCACCCTGTACAAATCACATGACAGGACATAGCGCACAAAGAAACTCAGCATACTTATATTAAGTATTACCCCCAAGCGAAGAGCACCCTAACTCACTGTCCTTCACCATGGGCAGCACTCTAGCTACTACGCCGCCAGCTGCCCTTGTTCAGGGTACTCAGAATACTATGATTTCTAACTCAGTCTGAAAGATGGTTCCATTCACTGCCTGCCATTCTATTCTGTTCTGTTCTAATAGACACAGTCTACTACAATATTCAGTGTATATAAAAGGCAATTATATAAACATAGTACTTAATTATTTATATTGGTGTAGAAGACCAAACCTAGAGTCTTGCATACACTAAGATGATACTTTATCACTAAGCTGTAGCCCCATACAAACACATAATAAATGTGACTATAAATAATACTTATATGCAATTATATGCACTATATAAAATGACTGTAACTTAAGGGAGTGTGAGACACACAGGCTTGAAGGCAACTAAACATGGACCTTCATAATCAGCTTTGGTCCCTACCTCTTGATTCATTCGCCAATACTGATTGATGTAACTAACCTTCTGGGTATTCGATAACCATACTTGAAAAACAAAGTCAATGAAACTATATGGGGGAAAAAAGTGAAATATTTAAGTCAACGCCCTGTGACTGAGAATCCCTGGGAAGAAGCTGTGTCTACAAAGGTGACCACCTCATTGAATCCTCGTGGTGTGGGGAGGTTGAGCTGCTAGAGCTCTAGAGCTTACTTGCAATTCACCTCAGGCAATCCCAGACTACTAAACACTCTTCCTAAGCCCCACCCCATCCCTCAAAGCCCCCCATAGGTCCATAGGGAGTGGTATTATTGGGAGGTGTAGCCTTTTTGGAGGAAGTGTGTTATTAGTCATGAATTTTGAGCCAGTTTTATGAGCCCAAGCCAAGCTTAATGGATCAGCTGTTCTCCTGCTGCCTGCCAATCTGGATGTAGAACTCTCAGCTCCTTCTTCAGCACCATGTCTGCCTGTGCCCCATAGTGCTTCCCACCATGATGATAATGGGCTAAAGCTCCTGAACTGGAAGCCAGCCCCAAGGAAAGGTTTCCCTTGTAAGAGTTGCTGTGCTCATGGGGTCTCTTCACTGCAGTAAAACCCTAAGACAGCCGAACTGTAGATGCAGGATATGTGATGTAAATGTATCCATCGGGCCTGAGTTCTCCAAGATCCATTCATCTCTGCGTTGTGTCCGTTTGTACTTTTGTGTCATGGTCTCAATTTGCTCTTAAAAGGTTCTTTAGTGGGGGGGGGGGTGATACCACATTTGTTTTGGGGTATAACGATAAGATTTATGATGCAGTTAGGGATTATGCCGGGCTGGCAAAGAGGCAGTAGTGGATTTTTTTTCCCTCAGATCATAGCCTCAGTAGCCTCAGGAAGTTGGCTAGGAGTTCTTTATGTGCTGGGTAACTTGAATGGCAAGTGGACATTGTGGGCATTGTGATTTGAGACTTACCAGAGCCACTGGAGGATATGGCTGACTTTACTTTTATTATGCAAACAGCTTGTGTCCTCTGGGCTGTGGCTCCACATCAGTCCTGCTTCTCAGCTTCTGCTTTGCCGTGTAGACCTGTCTTCCGCTGTGTTTCACATGGCGGTGTAAGATCTCACTTTGGCCTCATAAGTACGTAGACTCTTAGAGTTAATACTTGTTCTGTTGGAGGTCAGCCTGGAGTTTAGAGAGCAGTTCTGAGGAGACTCTGTTCCTTGAGGGGACGCAAGGGCCTGTGGGTCTTTTTCTCAGAGGCTTCTATTTAGTGCTTCCTTTGGCTCATTGGTGTTCCTTCCATCTTAGAACACAACCTGCCCTGTGGCTCCTCTAGGAGAGTGGACTATCTTTGTACCCCACCCATCCTGCTGGGGTCAGAACCCTTGCAGTGGGAGGGAGGGCATGCATGCGTCTTCTGCATTTTGTAGCAGGCATGGAGGACGTGTATAGACCTGCACTTCTCTGCATCTCTGCACTAGCCTTGGTGTTTATGCTTTTTGTCTCTAACAGCCACCTCCGTAGTTCACTTTGGACACACTTCTCTAGTGGCGTCTCTGTGACTCCAGCCTGCCGTGGAGCTCTACTGCTGGTGGCCAAGGGCAGTGCTCTGTGACCTACATCTGTCCCTTATGTATTTGGAATAACCAGGCAGGAGCTGCTGCCCTCTTCCAGCCATATGAAGGGTTAGCATAGAGGGTACTGGGGGGCGGGGGAGGGCTGAGCACCAGCAACTAGGACTGGAGCACCAGTGTAGAAAGGGTGTGGGAAGTGACTGTAAATGTAGTAACCAGAACACTCTGGAGTAATCAGGTATCTTAGTTAGGGTCTCTATTGCTGCGATGAGACACCATGAAACCATATAAAGGAAAACATTTCATTGAGGCTGGCTTATAGTTTCAAAGGTAAGGTAATATCGCCATGGAGGGAAACATGGCGGCATGCAGGCACACTTGGTATGTTGGAGGAGCTGAGAATTCCACATTTGATCTATAGGCAGCAGAAGCAATTGTGTGCCATCCTGGGTATAGCTTGAGCACAGGTGACCTCAAAGTCCACCCTCAGAGTGGCACACTTTCTCCCTTGAGCCACACCTGTTTCGCCAGGGCCACACCTCCTAATATTCCCACTTATAGGCCAAGCATTCAAACACATGAATTTGTGAGGGCAATTTCTTTTCAAACCACCACACCGGGGTAACTCTGAAGGTCAAGAGAGTCTTCCAATAAGCCCAGAGGAAGGACAGGCTCTGGAGGACAGTCCCAGGCCCCGGTGCTCTGGTCATCCCCAGTGTTCCTGAGAGAAAAGGAAGAGAAGCCCACGTAACTCACTGATCGCTTGCTGTGTATTCCAGACCACATCTTTCCTCACGGGTGGCTCTGTGCTTTGTTCTGTCACAGGATGGCTGCCCAAGTGACACTAGAGGATGCACTGTCCAATGTGGACCTCCTGGAGGAGCTGCCTCTGCCCGACCAGCAGCCCTGCATTGAGCCCCCACCATCCTCGCTGCTCTATCAGGTAGGTCTTGGGGCAGATATGATGCAGCTGGCTGCTCTGACCTCAGCCTGATGGTTTGTTTGTTTTTCCCCCCATTTCCCTTCAGCCAAATTTCAACACCAACTTTGAAGACAGAAATGCGTTTGTCACCGGCATTGCAAGATACATCGAACAGGCAACCGTCCACTCCAGCATGGTAATGTTGTCTGTTTCTTTGTTTCTGTCTTACAGGTGTCATACTTGAACAGCAAAAACAAAAACAAACAAACAAAAAAAACCTACAGATTTTCTAATAGACTAGGTAGAGGGGAAAAAATGAGAAAAAAATGTCTTATGGTTTTAAGGAAGTCTTTGCTTTTATTATAGAAACAATGCATGCTCTTTTAAAAAATTTTTAATCTCAAACTGGGTGGTGGTGGCACACACCTTTAATCCCAGTGATATACACAAGCAGAGGGAGTTCCAGGACACCTAGGGTTACACAGAGAAACCCTGTCTTAAAAACAGACAGACAGACAGCCAAGCAGGACTTTGTCTGGCCCACACAAATGCCAGCACTGCAAGGGAGCCTCTTTTGCACAGTGAGCTTTCTTTCTTGGAGTCTGTGCTTACATATGTCTGATGTATACTCATGGGACTTGGGTTTTCTAAGTGAATTCTGTCGTTGTAATTAAGTATGTTAAGGGTTTTGTGAACATCTTCAAATCATGTCACCAGAGAGAAAACACCTTTGATGTCTGCATAACCCATTTTGCAGTGTCCACAGGTGACCACTTCTCTACCTTTTCTCTGTTGTCCCCTTTTGTGCAGTAAAGAATACAGTGATGAACATGTTGCTTGATCAGAATTCACAAATGGCCAGCCAGTACTGCAGCAGCCTTTATCTGTATACATCTACACACTTTTATCCCCTCCCCCCACTCCTGGGCTCTCCTGGGTACCAGTTGGTGTTGTTCACAGGAGCCCCATCCAGGTAGTGGAAGTCTCCAGGAGTCTGGTCGTCAACCATGCCCAAGTAGACATAGGTGTACTTCTTCGAAATACATGAGGTGACCTCCGTCAGCATTGGTTTTTTTTAAAGCATCTTAAAACCATTGCCAGATTTCTAGACACGTCTTTAAGAACACCTGTGGGCTTTCACCATTTTTACCAAAGCAAATGATATAGAAGTAATGGAACAGAACATCAAGAAGCAGGTTTTAAAAATGATGGTAGACCTCTTCCTGTGGACATCGTCCTTGAACTTTAGTGCTGTAGGAAATATTCTGCCTCTCTCTCCTGTATATCCTGGGCTAGCAGGACCTGCCTCTGGACCCTGTCTGAACCAGGAAACTTGGTGTGACTGGAAAAGAAGCTAGGAGCATGCCTTCACACCCTTAGTTTCGGGTCTGCCTTACAGGCAGTTACTTATGGCTCAGTGGGGCCACCTCTGTGGCAGCTGTCCTCAGAAATGACTGCATGGTCACCCAGAATCCTTTGCAGCCTGCTGAAGCTGGAAGCGGGTGTTTACAGTCATTACGGTGGTCTGGCATGTACAGTGTACCTCATGTCAGGCTGCCGTCTCTCAAAGGGAGTAGGGAGGGCACCTTGTAGGACCACCAGCAGTTTGCATCTCCCTCTGAGCGTGTTCCCCTGCTTGTGTATTTTGCAGAACGAGATGCTCGAGGAAGGCCAAGAGTATGCTGTCATGCTGTATACCTGGAGGAGCTGCTCCCGAGCCATCCCTCAGGTGCCTTGCCCTTCTCTACCACACCTGTCCCAGTCCTACACGGCCGCACAGACTCTCGCCCCTTGTGGGGTTGTGGAGTGCCTGCTTCAGCTTGATCGAGCCTGACCTTGGGTTTCTTCCTTTATGCTCAGGTGAAGTGCAATGAGCAGCCTAACAGAGTTGAAATTTATGAGAAAACGGTGGAAGTCCTTGAACCCGAGGTCACGAAACTGATGAATTTTATGTACTTTCAGGTAAAGCATTAAAATAATTGGAGGGGTTTAATGCCAAAGAGTCAGGACAGTGTGGTCTACGGCACAATGGCCACACCAGGCAGAGGAGGTCAAAGGCCTCAGCGGTCTTCAGAGTAAATAGTTCTCTGTGTCTCACCTCTCTTTTAATGTGGGTTTTTATCCTGCACAGAGGCTCACATTCATCACTTCCAATGAAACTAGCAGTCTGTGTCTAGTTTCTCAGCTGTTTTCTTGTCTCCTGGTACTTGCTACCCCTGCACTTGACCTCCTTTGACTCCAGTTGTGGTGGGCAAGGCCACATGGAAGACACTTGCTGGTCCTTTCAAGTAGTGGAAATACCTAAACCATTTTTAATGGTAGCTTTCCTTGAATTTGTTGTTGTTGTTTAATTTGAAAGTTACCAAGAAGGCTCCCCTCTACTTTCATCTCTGACAGTGAGCCATCAGTATTACAGATGTCAAATGGGAGCATTTTGCTCATTAAACTCTCTTCCGTTGTTGGCTGTTGCTGTAACAACATACCCCAGTGAGGCCGCTTAAAGGAGAAAGGGTTCATTTTTGCTCACAGTTCAACAGTGGAGTCCATTATAGCCGGGGACTCAAGGCAGTAGGAGCTTTAACCACCTGGTCACATCACTGCCATAGTCATGACACAGAGATAATGCACACTGTGTCCCAGCTCCTTCCTGTTTCTACAGCCCAGGATCTGCCAGCCAGAGAATGGAGCAACTGTAGCTCCCTTAGTTAGGATAAGCAAGGTAATCCCCAGTGGGCAAGCTCGCAAACCCATCTCCCCGATGATTCTCCAGTCTGTCATTTGACAGTCAGCAGTAATGGTTCCCATCGCAGTCGTTTCGCTGGGATGATCAGCAAACTTTTTACTTTAGTAAGAAGTGTAATTACTAAACTGCAGAAGAAATAGCAAAAGAGTAAAAGGCATGGACATGGCTCAGCCAAGCGTCTCTATGTGAGGCAGAAGGTGATCCTAGAGCTTCAGAGAGAAACAGTGACTGAGGGACTGTCACTGGAAACTTGGACGTGAATTTGATAAGCTGCTCACCAAAGCTCTTCTGCCTTCCCTTTTGTGTGCTCAGAGAAATGCCATCGAGCGTTTCTGTGGGGAAGTGAGACGCCTGTGTCATGCTGAGAGGAGGAAGGACTTTGTGTCTGAAGCCTACTTGATCACCTTGGGCAAATTTATCAACATGTTTGCCGTGTTGGATGAGCTGAAGAACATGAAGTGCAGTGTGAAGAATGACCACTCAGCCTATAAGAGGTGAGCGCAGACTTGCAGCACGCAGTGGGCCTACCCAGAGAGGACCTGTCTCAACCTTACAGTTAGCATATCTCCTACGTGCTAAAATCATCATTAAAAAAAAAAAAAGAATTGTTTACTTACCTATTTTCTATGAGCACACTGTAGCTGTCTTCAGACACACCAGAAGAGGGCATTGGATCTCATTACAGATGGTTGTGAGCCACCATGTGGATGCTGGGAATTGAACTCGGGACTTCTGAAAAAGCAGTCAGTGCTCTTAACCGCTGAGCCATCTCTCTAGCTCATCATTTTGATTGATAGCAGCTACATATCAGTCTTGGGACTGTGAACACATGGTGCCCAGAATAAGGTGCAGGAGTAGCTGACAGTTTAAGGGTGTCTGGTAGTTTTACACATCTTGAGTGGCTTGGACCTTTTGGGTAAGTATCAAATGGTTTGGGGGGAATCTGGGTGCTCAGTACCCTTGAGATAATAAACATATACATCTGTCACTGTGTGGAGGTGCTCACCCTAGGGAACGTTTTGTTGTGAGGAACATGGGCATTTCATCCAAGGATACCAAGTCGCAGTCCTCAGAGAAGTTGTCATCTCCCTCATTTGTCCCTTGTGTGCTGAGGGACCCTGGCACTTCATCGCAGACATGAGGTTGTGCAGTCTTGCCCCATGCACAGTTGGCAGGTGTCTAGGATCACACTGGGCATCCCAGGGCCTCTGGGCAGCCGGCTCTTTTCTATGGCAACTTCAACTTCCTTTTTTTAAGGCAGAGAACTTCTGGAAAGAGACCAGGAGGAGTGTATTAATCAGATTTTGATGTTGTTACGATGAAATATCTGAGGTCCAGATTTAGGGTGGGTCTTCTGACCATAAATGATGTAGGTTTAGGGTCAAGAAAACCCTTCATAGGTATACCAAGCTACTTGGGTTTGACTTGATTTGAGATGTAGTCAGGTTTACAATAAGATTAGTAATCACGACCCTTTGTATTTTTATATTCATCCATATTCTTTATCATTCATATTCATCCCTCCCTTTCTATCTCTCTCTCTCATAATCATTTATTTTATGCCCAGATGACAGCTTTCAGTACACAATGTGAGTAAAATACAAAAATGGTGAGCCTTGACTGTAATTGAACACAGTGTCCTCAGTTTATTCCTTCCTTGGTTACCATGTCTTCTACCCTATCGTCTACTGGAATCAATAATGTGGCTACACTAAAAAACAGAGTGTTACTATATTGGTGATATGATTGAACAATAGACACGTTTTCAAGTACCAATTTTTAAAATTTTGATTTAATTATTTTAATGAAGGAGATTTCGTTCCACAGTTATCATATGTTGCTCATAGTCCAGTATGGCTGCTTTCCCAATTTGCATCTGGTGCGCATAAAGCCGCACTCTTTCTTAGAAGTAAACATTCAGGTTTCCAGCGATCTTTTGCATCATATCTTATGGCCTTCTCCCTGTTACCTGGCCATAGCCACTGCAAGGGAGACACATTGTCATTTCTTAAAAAGTTCAGGCTGATCATGAGGAGGAAAGGAAGTGAATTCATTGTGGATATGATCCTTCCTTTCTGAACCGTAGGAGTTTAAGATTCTGGGTTGCACAGCTAGCCTATGGGCAATTTCTGTTACATGTAAAGATTTCTTACAGTTTCTCCACATAGACTCAACATGTGCCTTTGAGGATTTTACTGTGTGAGCCCTTTTGTTTGCCTCACATTGTGCAGCTGAACAGTTGGCAAATCTAGGACTCTGGGAAGTTCTGGTTGAAGGTCTTACTGAATGGGTGTAAGGGAGGGGCACTTACTTCTTGTTGGAAATAGTGGTGGCCCAGGGAGGCTTGTGGAAAGATCCTTAACAGTGCATTTCAGGGCTTTTTGGAGTCAGAATATGCATAGACAAGACTTTCTCTGACACAGGGACTAGGGGTTGAAGCTTTGGCCCATAGATAAAGGTAAGGCATTCACCTGTGTACAGGAGAGACCAGAGACATGTAGGTATTGATTAAGTCCATTGGGCATGGACATCAGAGTACGAAAGCTCTCTGGAACTGTATAATATACGTCTGAGTTGGCGACGGAGTTGGCGACGTATATTATATATATAGGGCAAAATCTTCCCCTAAAGTCAAGGTCAGAGAGGTTGAAACACATATTTCTGCTGATCACTGCAAGTAGAAGAGAATAGTGATTTTTCACAAGTTCGTCATGGGGCCTCTTCACCCCACCCCCGACCCTCAATCAATTTATGGATATATTTTAGAATTGACTCTTTTCTTTCTAGGGCTGCTCAGTTTTTACGTAAAATGGCAGATCCGCAATCCATCCAGGAGTCACAGAATTTGTCCATGTTCCTGGCCAACCACAACAAGATCACACAGGTAAGGCCTGTGTCCCTGCGCGCCATTGACATCCCGTGTTGCTGGTGAGAATGGAGTGGGCGGTAACTGTTATCTTTTCTCTGCGTCAGTCTCTGCAGCAGCAGCTTGAGGTCATTTCTGGCTACGAAGAACTCCTGGCCGACATCGTCAATCTGTGTGTGGATTACTATGAGAACAGAATGTATCTGACACCCAGCGAAAAGCACATGCTTCTCAAAGTACGTGTGTAGAGGGGAGGGTACAGCCTTTCTCCAGGATAAACCACAGCCGTACCAAAGGTTGTACTTAATCTAGAATCTTTTCCAACCTTTTTTGGTTCTCGTGGTAGTCATGTATGTAGATGGAATCTCTTGAGTATACACACATGTTCCCTTTGCTCAACACAGTTGGTCTGGGGCACTATCTGCTGAGTATGCCTGCTGCTCCAGCTTGTGACACATCCTTGTCAGGCAAGCACGTGATGAGTAGTCTAAGATAGCAGACACGTCTGACTGCCTGCACTACGTGATCCGAAAGCCCTTGTCATGTTCCCAGCACTCACTGGGATTGTGCAGATGGCTGTAGCCAGATTGAATTTATTACATAGTTTACATAGACACTGAAAGTTAGGTTTAGAAGTAATGCTGTGTGTTGGATAGTGTGGTTCTACAAGAGCCTTGTTACTCAGGTGAGGCTAGGCAGTGCTGCTTGATTTTTAGCAACTAGCTGGGAAACAAAACTACCCTTTGTAACCCAGTTTCAGTGAAGAAAAGGATGCACACAGGCTGGGAATAAAAGCAGTACAGCTTAACACACACTGTCACAGTTGCTGTGGGCTGGGTAACTACTGTGTCTGCCTGGGTCGTGTCAGAGGTCAAGGTTCTTCATTGTCTGTCTGCCTGCCCTTGCTCCTGATACTCCAGGGACTATTTTAACTCCAGCACTTGGGTTTAGAAGGCAAGAGAGAAACGTGTGGCATTACTGTGTAACCCTCTCATGATCCTCTCGTGCAGTTGCTCGTATTTACTACTACACTGTCCTCTGCATGTCTAGGGAGGAGGCTGAAGGAGCCACAGGAGGCCACATATACAAGAGAAAAGGTTTTATCTTCGAGGGGAGCTCTTTATTTCAGAGTACCACTGAAGGAAGGCTGATTTGTGATCTCAGAGTTACCTGCTCTGGCGGCGTGCATTCGCACGGTCCGTTCACAGGTCCCTGCGATATCTTGCACCATTTTGTGGCTTTGCAGGTCATGGGATTTGGTCTGTACCTGATGGATGGGAGTGTGAGCAACATCTACAAACTAGATGCCAAGAAGAGAATCAATTTATCCAAAATAGACAAATATTTCAAGGTGAGCTTCAGACGTATGTATACATGTGTTATATGCATATAAAACATATATATATATATATATATATATATGAATCTATACATACATAAAATTTTTTGAAAAAATGCTTTTGCTTAGTTCTGAGCATAGATGATAAATGTCTTTATGGATATATGCGCTGAATTTTTACAATGTGAATCCATGATTGTGACACACATGACATGAATTAATCTCCCTTCTGAAAAGGTGGCTGCTGTCCCCTTCGTGGCACACTAAATATTAAAAATAAAATGGCTTATCTTTTTATCGCGCCTTCCCCTCCCTGGTCTCATTCTGCAGACGCCACTTTTAGTATGGGACGGTGTGCAGGAACTCTGTCACTCGGTCCTTTAGCCGCCCCCTTCACATGATTCCCTTCTCAGCCGGTTCACGCCACCTGTCCTATTGCCTCCGTCCCGGGTGGAATTATCGCCCCGGCGTCTTCTTTCCTCCACTGCCCAACACAAACTTCTCTTCAAAACCTGGTAACTTTTCAAATGGTTTATATAATAGATTCTCAATTCACAAACCTTCTACACAATATGATTACATCCAGTAGACAAAGATACAAGCTGCCCTTCCATATCAGATAAAGACCTATAGAATCCTTAAAATGATCATAGCTACCGGTCGCCAATTAAGTCCACCTGGATCGAGCTCATCCTTCTCCAGCTCCATCTTGATCTCCCTCAGTCTGTTTCTCTTCCATTTCCCTACCTTCTCTCCGCCCACGCCCACCTCTCCCCTGTCCAATCTTGTATCGACTTAACATAAATCTACACCTTCCTGCTCCTTGCCTCGGTTTTCCCTGGGTTGAGTACTGTAGAAATGGCATCATACGATTTTTCTCTCTCTTTTGCATCTGGCTGCATATGTCCAACCTTCTGTTTGTGAAAAGAATCCCCATGGGAGCCTATGGGGAGTGCTTTTATTTTGTTTTGTGCTAGAACCATTTTAGCAGAATGAAATAAACCTGCAAGATCCAGGAAGAAAAAGGTTTGTGCCTCTGAGTCTTCCAGTAAGACCTGTAAACACAATGGGCATTGATCAAGCTGGGTTTCAAAGTTCTCCTGTGTGTTTGACCAGTGTTCCTCTTTCCTGCCAGGAAATAATGGTTACAGAGAAATTAGCGTTTCTGTGCTTCTCTTCTCCTTCTGCTCTGGAAACATTTGAGGAGGAAATTTCAGGGCAGCTCCATAGTCGCTTGTTCTGAATCCTCCACAGAGTTTGTTTAGTTGCAGACAAACCCCTGCAGAGAAGGACTGCAGGATTGCACGCAGTACCAGGAGATCGTGATTTTGAAGTCTAGCTCTAATAGAAAAAACCTGTAGATATGTAATTTTATACTAGACTCACATAACTTTTCTTTTACACTACACATTATTAGCTAACATCTCTACATTGCTTTTTTAAAGTTTCTATACAGGTATATCTTGTATACTTACTGTCCTTCCTTTTATTCCCCATAAATATTAATTTGTAAATTAAGTAACATTTGTAGGAGGATCAGTTACATCAGCTCTGAATAGATTTTTTTTTTTTTTTTTTTAGTGCCAGCTGCCAATCGATTATGTGATGTGAATGTTATGTGTATGGATAATTTGCCTTCATGTATGCCTGTATAACTTGTGTTTCTTTTATTTGTGTGTATGTATGTGTGGGATATGTACATGTTGAAATAGGTGTGTGTGTGTGGATGTACATGGGTGATGTCAGATGTTTCCTTCTGTCTCTTTAACTTAATTTTGAGATAGGATCTCTCCCTGAACCTAGAGCTTTCCCCAGGCTGGCCAGGCACTGGGCTTTAGAGATCCACGCTTGCCCTGCATTCTGCTTTCCCATGGTTTCTGGGGACCTGAGCTCAGATACTAAAGTAAGGATGACAGGCATATATATACTCACTGGACATCAACCTCACTGTGTTCTTATGGGCTGATACTTCCTGATGTGTCCCTGGTGCTTTTTATACCATGAGCCTTTGTGTGTTCCTTTTCTGCTCTTTTTCTGTTGATTTGCAATTGTCTGCATTGAATATATGTTTTAAGAATATTTGCAGTGTAGGAAGCACGGCTCCCAGAAAGCATTAGAAGACCCAGAATTGGCTTTTTGGTTTCTTCAGAGGAAGGAAATGATGCATTTTCAACTGGAAGAGGGTAGAGTAAATGTTGTCTAACAGTCTGGTGATCTTTTGCTGTTCTGTGGAGCCAGTCTCCTAAATCCCAGCCCATCCAATTCCTGGGCATTGTTTAGGTCCTAATCCTGAGCCTTGTCTCTCAGTGACTAGAATGAAAAATGTCCCACCAATAGAATCTGTACCTGTTATAAATCATTCATCCTTAGGCCTTGCCCCGAGCTCTGTGTCAACCAGTAGAACTTATTCTTTCTGTAAAGGTCACAAGTACGTTGCTATTTTACGAGGGACTTTCAGTGTAGCTGTCCCTGAAACTTCTTTACGGGAACTGCATGGAGAGACTTTTTTCCTAAAGTTTGACTGTGTTTAAACGTGTAACAAAATTAAACCAGAGGACCAGACTCCAAAGTTTTGATCCAGTCTGGCTGACCAAGTCTGGCTCTTTGCAGTTGTCCTGTTTGGGGTAAAATCTACAAGGACACCTCCATCACCAACCAGCTCTGCCATAGTGTACTCCCCCCTTTGTGCCTCAAACTCTCCCCCTAAGCAGTTGACAAGTAAATCCAGTTTACGTTTACAGTGTACACTGTGATGTCTTGATACATGTATCCTCTGTGAACTAGTTGAGTTCATCCTTATTTTTCATGTAGAGAGCATTTAAACATATTCTAGTAGTGAATGTCCGGCAATGTAAGATTGTTAACGTCAGCGTTAGATCCTCCAGTGCTGAAACTTTATGCCCTTAGACTTCATTTCCCCTTTCCCTTCCTCTTATTCAGGTTCTTTGTTTGCCTTTGCAGATGGGGGCTGAGCCCAAGGTTGCACACTTGCTAAGCATGTGGCTCTATCACTGGGCTGTGAGAGCCGTTCTCAGCCCCTCTGCCCTTCACTCGCTTTATGGTCATTTGATCAACAGACATTCTTGATTTCACTGTGTCCTCAATGGTCATTTATTGTGTTCTCTATAGTCAGTCTTTTCATTTGTATACACTTTAAGGCACCCCAAGGATCTTCTGCGTTCCCTTTGTGAAGCACGCTGTCTCCTTGTTCATCTGGATCTATAAGCCCTCTCTGGAACTAGCTCCATGCTTGTTTGTGTGTGGTGGGTAACAGTTGACATTCTTGGGATTTTTTTTTTCTACTATGGTTATTCACTTTGCCCTGCTTATTTGTTACAGAGACGTTTATGTCTCCATTGCTCGACAGCCTTTCCAGCTCATAAATTAGTCTGTGGGTCTGACCTGGCCTCTTTGTCTTGTATTCTGGCTTCCTTCCTTGATGAAGGGCCACAAATGGCCGCTTTCTTCCAGGTGTACTTATTCAGAAGACGATCTTTTCCAGTCTTATTTTTTAAGATAATCTTAGATACGGTTAGGATTAGGTAGCAAAGGGTATTGTAGTGGGTCCAGGCCAAAATATGCGTTAAAGATCAAGAGGTTTATTGGGGGAGGGACGAGAATGAAAGGCTGTCTTGGAGATATGAGAAAGAGAGATGGGGGTTGGGGTAGAACTTTGATGTTCAGATGTTGTTCCTGGGCTGAAGCTGGAGCATCTCTCTTGCACCACAGGACTCTGAGCACAGCGAGCAAGCCCCGCCCCCGCCTCCTGGGCGTAGGAGCTTCACCACACGCTCGCCAGCTCCTAGTAGGCGGTACTGTTCTCCTGTGTTGGCACCTGACCTGGCTATTTTTGATAGGCGTGAGCTCTTGCTTTGCTCTCCCGCCCTATGTCCTCTCTGCTGCTGCTTCTCACCTTTCTCTATTCTCCATCCCCTGCTCTTAGTCCCTCTGTTCCAGTCTGCCGGCCATGTTCAGTCTACTTCCTTCTCTTTCATCTACAATAAAAACCTTCCTCTTAACCATATCATGGAACAATCATATTATCAGTTTATACAACAATAGGTAGGTAGGTAGGTAGGTAGGTAAATAGATAGATAGACAGACAGACAGACAGACAGACAGACAGACAGACAGATATTGGGCCTTCTAATACATGAACATCATATTCCATCCATTGAGAGAGAGTTTTCTCTAGGATTTTTTAAGGGTAGGATTTTTGCTTTGACGTTTTACACATGTTTTGTTCATGAGTATGTAGCTCTATTGTATATTGTTTGTCTATAAATTTGTATCTTCCAGGTGTTTGTTACAAATATACAGCTATGACTATAGCAACACGGTTAAGTCTTTAGTCAGGTTTATGTGTTGTTTCTTAAATTGGAATTTTTTATCTCTTCAAAGTGATATTTCTACACTGAATGATGTACAACTGTGTTCAGCGCTAATAGCATGAGCTATTTCCCTCATTACTCATTTGGTGACTGGGTGGACTTTGTTCCCTTTTTCTTATGTGAATGCAGCAGCTGCAGGTGGTTCCCCTGTTTGGAGACATGCAAATAGAACTGGCAAGATACATCAAGACCAGCGCCCACTACGAGGAAAATAAGTCCCGGTAGGAGGCTTCTCCCTACAGCTTGCAGAACTCTCTGGGCACCTCCATAGCATGCCTTGGGTGTGGAAGCCAATGTCCCATATGGGGTAGCCTTTGCCTAACGTGGCTGTTTACATTTAAATTCACTGATAAAAGCACTAAACATTTAAATTTCTTTAGAAGAGCAAACGGCAGTTTGAATGTTCAGTGGCCAGCGATGAGCATGTTGGATATTTTTACTGTTGTAAAGATTTCTATCACACAGTGCTAGTTGAGAACATAAAAATACTTTTGTGGACGCAGAGATGTGTCAGTCAGCCCTGGAGGGGAGCAGGGGCTGTTCATGTATATTAACAGAGTTTACAAAATTGTCACCTGAGAGCTAAAGCCGTCCAGGCCTGTTTGTAAGGTCTCTTCGGTCTTAAATGCTTTTTAATGTAAATGGTGTTTTTACAGAAAAAAAAAAGTGAGTGTGTGTGTGTGTGTGTGTGTGTGTGTGTGTGTGTGTGTGTGTGTGTGAGACAGATGTGGCCGAGACACTGTGGTCCCCAGGTCCTGAAGCACACACTCTGTCCCTATGCAGAGAGTGGTCTCAGCTCACAAGGTTCCGTAGCTTCCTGTGACAGCTTTATGCAGACGATCTTACTTACTGTATGTTGCCCATTGAACGTCTCAGGTGTTTTACTGATTTCCTGGATGCTCATACCAGTAACCAGCCCATATTAACCACTTTAGCTGTGATTTAAACATTGTATTCCTCCTTCAGGAAGTCAGCCAAGCTCTCCTAGTGAAAACTATGTGGTACCAGCTTCAGGTTTTATAGGCTCCTAGCAGTCCAGTGGCTTCCCTGCTGCAGGGAATGCTGTACCTGGGCACGTGCTGGCGCCTCTGGTCACACGCTCTCTCCATGCCCAGGTGGACCTGCACGTCTTCGAGCAGCAGCCCCCAGTACAACATCTGTGAGCAGATGATCCAGATCCGTGAAGACCACATGCGTTTTATCTCGGAGCTGGCGCGTTACAGCAATAGCGAGGTACACACCCGCTGCCCAAAACTAAACAAGGGGAGGTCTGTCCTTCCCCCCCCCCCCGAAAACCCAAACCTAAATATTTAAAAACAACCTCGTTAGAATTGATGGATCAGTGCAGTTAGCCTTGTCTGCATGTGGTCAGATGTATAAAACACAGCCTTGTATCAGGAAGACACTGGGAGGGACTGGAACTGGTAGAACATGAGCCTAGTGCATATATGACTGTTGGGCCCCAGTGTATAGGGGGTTGCTAATGAGAGGGAGGAAGGGGAAAGAGACAGGGTCAGAGAGGGAAAAAATAAAAAAGACAAGGAAAAACGGAGAGGGTGGAGCCATAGGAACTGGATGGAGAGGGAGACTGAAGAAGTCATCTTCTAGTTTATGAGCCTTGTCATGGGTAGAAAGGATGTCAGTCCCATGGCCTGAAATAACTGGAGCCTCTAGGTTGGTACAGGAGATACCCTCTGTGGATCTGGATTGGGTTCATTTTCTCTGCCAGTTAGAGAATTAAAAGTCAGGAGAAATCGAGCACAATAGGTAGCATCGGCCAGTGGAAAACACTTTCATTATAAATGAGCATACACCGCAGCAAGGCACACAGAAAGATTCCCTAAAAGGCAGAGGGTGGACTCTGAAGGGTTCTAGGTATACTGGACGAGGGCAGTCTTCCCGTTTAGGGTCGGTCATTGTACGTTAAAGGGAAGCTGATACACCCGCAACTATTCTGTCTAAGTGTGTCTGCTCTAGCCTTGAACTTGTTGGGCTGCTCTGCTTGTAGGAGCTCAACTGGTAGATAAAATGCCTGTCTGGACTTTGCTGTTCCCGGCCAGGTCTTCTCAAATTAGGAAGGTGAGGACTTTTGTTACCCACCTGTGGTACCTTTATTGGCCCCTCGGGTTGTTTAACTCTTCATTCCTTAGTAAGTGCTGTCTGGGAAGTTTGGGCCTAGAGTTGAGCTGGGAAGAGAGGGTCCACAGAAATGGGGTCTTTATAATTTTCTACCATTCTGTAGTCAGGTTGCCATAACTTTTTTTTTTCTTTGACACTTTATTTTACCCATCGAGCATGGCTACTAGGCTTGTGGGATAAACAAGAGGGTAGTTACAGCCTTTGGGAGGATCTAGCCAGGAGGAGCATGGAAGCTACTTCTGATCTCAGTGAGCAGGCAGTGATGTCAGTGATCATGTCAGTGGGCAGGTGATGTCAGTGATCATGTCAGTGAGCAGCAGGCAGTGATGTCAGTGATCATGTCAGTGGGCAGGTGATGTCAGTGATCATGTCAGTGGGCAGGCAGTGATGTCAGTGATCATGTCAGTGAGCAGGCAGTGAGTCAGTGATGTCAGTGGGCAGGCAGTGATGTCAGTGATCATGTCAGTGGGCAGGCAGTGATGTCAGTGATCATGTCAGTGGGCAGGTGATGTCAGTGATCATGTCAGTGGGCAGGCAGTGATGTCAGTGATCATGTCAGTGGGCAGGCAGTGAGTCAGTGATGTCAGTGGGCAGGCAGTGATGTCAGTGATGTCAGTGGGCAGGCAGTGATGTCAGTGATCATGTCAGTGGGCAGGTGATGTCAGTGATCATGTCAGTGGGCAGGTGATGTCAGTGATGTCAGTGAGCAGGCAGTGATGTCAGTGATGTCAGTGAGCAGGCAGTGATGTCAGTGATCATGTCAGTGAGCAGGCAGTGATGTCAGTGATCATGTCAGTGGGCAGGCAGTGATGTCAGTGATCATGTCAGTGAGCAGGCAGTGATGTCAGTGATCATGTCAGTGGGCAGGCAGTGATGTCAGTGATGTCAGTGAGCAGGTAGTGATGTCAGTGATGTCAGTGAGCAGGCAGTGATGTCAGTGATCATGTTAGTGAGCAGGCAGTGATGTCAGTGATCATGTCAGTGAGCAGGCAGTGATGTCAGTGATCATGTCAGTGAGAAGGCAGTGATGTCAGTGATCATGTCAGTGGGCAGGCAGTGATGTCAGTGATGTCAGTGAGCAGGCAGTGATGTCAGTGATCATGTCAGTGAGCAGGCAGTGATGTCAGTGATCATGTCAGTGGGCAGGCAGTGATGTCAGTGGGCAGGCAGTGGTGTCAGTGATGTCAGTGAGCAGGCAGTGATGTGAAGGCCACAATGCAGTCATACCTTGTATGTTTGTGAGATCAGCTAGGAGGAATGCAGGTCTTAGTCTGGTTTTGAGAACCGGTGGTTCTCCAGGTTGATAGGAGCGCAGTTAGCATGAGTGGAGGGCACCTCTGCTTTCTCCTGTTGCAAGGCTTGAAACACTGGAATGGAAAGTACGTGACTGAAGACGCCTGCTTCTCCCAGTGTCTCAGGCCGTTTGCTGCTCCCAGGATACACCCTATGGAAGCAGGGTCGTTCCCCGGGGAAGAGGAACCACCACACCACTATTCCTGCAGCTACAGCCTGTGGTGTAGAAATAATAGTGGATCCCAGCTCCATGGGACTTCAGGCTGTGCTTGTAAAAACGAGTTAATGGGAAATTCTTAAACAATATGAACAACTGGAAGAATTGAGAGTTCCAGTTCAGTGCCTTCTACAGCATGCATTACCTGTTTTCTTCCTAGGGTCTATGATAGGTTTTTGCCCTGCCTCCCTTGGGTCTTTTGAGACAGGGCTTGTCTGTGTAGCCCTGGCTGTCCTAGGTCAGGCTGGCCTCAGACTCACAGACTCATTCACCTGTCTTTGCCTCCTTAGTGTTGGGATTAAAGCTGCCCCAGGTGGCTGGCACTACCACCTTAGTCTCTTTATAAGAAGATGGTAAGGGTTTTGTCTGTGTGTAGCCATGAGCCCTTGGCGCATTGAGTGCTGTGATTCCTGCATGCTCCACCACACCCATCTTTTTATTTCTGGTCCTGACGAGTGTTGATTCTGAAGTGGTTTCTGGTTTGTGGTTGAGCTTACGAGAACATGCATGTGCCTTTATTCAGTGTTAGAAATACATTCTCAAATCGCTGGTTTCTCTGAAAGGTTTTTGTTTGTTCTTGGTCCCCCCACCCCAAACAAGGTTTCTCAGTGTGGCACTGGCTGTCTAGAAACTTGCTGTGATTGCTCTGTAGACCAGGCTGGCCTCAAACCCACAGAGATCCACCTGCCTTTGCCTCCCGAGTACGGTTATTCATTGAAAGCATTTTGCTTTGAAGTTCTGAAGCCCTGGAAAGCCGAGGCAAAGAGAAGTTTTCTTATTTTGATCTTAGTTTGAACATTACAAAATCACATAGTCATTCTATCTCAATATACATGTATGTATAGACGTATGTATAGACATAGGTTACAGAATGATAACCACGAAGGGTAAAGGAATCTGCAGCCAAGTTCAAGTAGTTTCAAGAAAGGAAGCTTGACTGGAGACAAGCCTAAGGCTGATAGAAATGCAAAGGGCTCACTGTGGCTCAGACAGTGAATTAGAGGCAGTTCTGCAGGTTGTATTGCTGGCTCACAGGTTTGCACTGAGCCTTAGGGTTGAGTAAAGATGTAGAAGCAAGGTTCAGGACCATGGAGGATGCAGAGCAGAGGACAGGAAAGTCCAGATTGGTAAAGATGCGGCAGTTACAGATGGACAAATATATGGCTGGGCGGATATCTAGGCTGTGGTAACCATGGGGACCGAGCTGAGTGAAGCCCTGGGACTCTTAAGCTCTTTGTCCATCTCTTGACACACATAGCGGATGATCAGGTGGCACGTCTAAGCAGGCCATCCCATAGTATAGTTATGTATCTGTATGAACGTGGCTCCACAGATTTATGTGCCCTCCAAGTATCTGAGTCCAGAGGAAAATGCTGCTTATAAAATGAAGTTTATTAGGGCAAGGCACAACATGACAAACAGTTTCTAACATTGTGATGTGGCTTAGATCAGACCACAGCCAGCTCTGAACAGGTTTGGATTTAAGTTATCCCCTGACTAATATTGTTGAGCATCTTCTGATGTATTCATCTTTTTACAAAGGTCTGTTCATGAGACTGGGCTTACAGCTCAACACGAGTATCCAGCATGTGTGAGGTCCATCTCCAACACCATGTAGTTAAAAGAACAACCAAAACTGAAAGTTACCTGCTTGTAACTCCAGCACTAAGGAAACAACAGATCGATCAGCAGTGAGTGCAAGTCAGTCTTAGCTATGGAGCCAAAGGGGAATATGTTCAGACTCTGCTTGTTTTGTTGTGTTTTGTTTTGCACATGTGACTTTGAAATACATTTCTAGAGTAGGATTCTGGCTGCCACATGATCTTTCCCCTGGGGAGATGAACTGATGTCTATTCCAGGTAGTGCAGTGATGGTAAACCAAACAGTCAGTTCTATCCAAGTCTAGTTTCACGAACTAAAGAGTTTAAGTGGGCTAATTACAGTAACAAGGATAGTTCAGATAGTCACGTACGGCTTACACATCCGAGGAGAGGAGCCGGTGACCTCTCCACACAGCCCTCATGAATGTTAATAGGTCTCCTGGGAGAGTTCAAGAGTTCTTCCAGAGGGCAAGCCACAGCAGTGAGTCCTGAGGGAAGCTGGGCAGGTCCTCCTAATGCCTTTGCCTCTGTGCCCTAGGTAGTCACTGGGTCTGGCCGACAGGAAGCCCAGAAGACAGATGCTGAGTACCGGAAGCTCTTCGACCTAGCTCTGCAGGGCCTGCAGCTTCTTTCGCAGTGGAGCGCTCACGTGATGGAAGTGGTAGGCACAGCCTTGGTCACGCGTGTGGAAGTTGGAGTCACTGTGCAGTCGCTCCTAGTTGCTTAGACGTGCTTTTACTCCAGACCCGGGCAATGTCACATTAAGGGTTTCATCTTTTCAGATATAAGTAAAGCTGTGAGGGGGTGGCAGACAACTTGAGTAACCCAACTCTGGTCATCAGGCTTGGTGGCGAGTGCCTTTACCATCCCGCCAGCTCTCATTCTTCTCTTTTGACCAGCAGTTCACTCCTTGGACTTGTAACCATTATCAACTTTAAGGTTTAGTAGAATGTTTCTGGTAACATATAAACATTTAACTATAAATTGTATGCATTTTCCCTTTTAAAAGTTTATGTCTGATAAAAAATTATTTAATTGGCAGAGTACATGGTCGTTTAAAAGGCAAAGACGTTTTAAATGTGTGTGTGTGTGTGTGTGAGAGAGAGAGAGAGAGACAGAGACAGAGAGAGACAGAGAGACAGAGAGAGAGACTCAGAAAGCAGTACATGTTTTAAAAGCTCACATCTTGGTGGACTCGGCCATGCGGTTATTGTCTGTGCAAAATCAAGTATTTTGCTTTCAGTGTGGAACCTTTCTTTCTTTCTTTGACTGCATCAGTATTCCTGGAAACTTGTACATCCGACTGACAAGTACTCCAACAAGGACTGCCCCGACAACGCTGAGGAGTACGAGCGTGCCACGCGCTACAACTACACCACCGAGGAGAAGTTTGCCCTGGTGGAGGTGAGACTGTCTCTGCTTCCTGTTCCCTGTGCGGCTGATAGCCAAAGGCGGAGGGACAGCCTGGACCGACTGTGGTTTGATGCCCTTGCTTGGATGGCGGGCACCCACTGTCAAAGGTGGCCGTTAGTTGCTTCGCTATGTGTTGTCCACCTGTCAGACGCAGGTAGTCAGCCCCTCTGTGAGTGCTTGTGCGTGGAGAACAGTTTCTTAGAAGTGGAAAGACAGGCAATGAATTGGGATTTGGTCTCTGCCCCATGAGAGGAGAGCCACATGGCAGGCTTGGTTGTTCCCTACTCATAGTGGCTACTAATTCTTTATGGGCTGTGACCCAGCAACCTTGAACTTCCTTCCTCCCTTCCTTCTTTATTTACTTTTGAAAATTTTTCTTCAGAGCCTTCTAATGGAAAAATTTTCTTAATTCTAGTTTTATTCATTTGTTACTGGTGTGTGTGTACACACCACAATGTGTACATGGAGGTTCTCTTTTTGCCATGTTTTGGGAGTGAACTTAGGTTTAGCAGGTCTACACAGAGAGCCCTTTCACCCACTTAGTCATCTTACTAGCCCATCATGAACATTTTAGAACAAGTCTTTCATATCTCACAGTGATTTCCCATCAGAATATATCTAACATACTAGATCACTTCAGAGATGATTGATGAACTTCTAATAGTACATCTCTGATTTTTTTTCTTTTTTCTTTTTTTAATATGTCATATGTCTCTTCATTTGTTTGGATTTTCTTTAATGTCTATCATGTATCTCTGGAATTTCTAGAATTATTTGTTTTACTTCTAGGTATTGACTCTTAGCTGATGTAATTTTAGTGTTTCCAAATCACTATTTAAAATGTAAATTTTAAATATTTTTCTATCTACTAATATGTCTAAGCTCATTAGTTATAATATAGTAATAATATTTTTGTTTTGTTTTTATTTATATAAATAGGCTAGTTTTCTACTAATAGAATCACAACCCACAGATCGTATGTTACTGTGATTTTTTTTTTTTTTTTTTTTTTTTTTTTGCCTTCTCTTTCTTTTTGTACTTACTGGCTGTTTGTATATATTCTTTGGATAAGTTCAGAATCTTTACCTATTTTTAAAATTGATTTATTATTGAATTGTAAGAGTTCTTTAGTTCCCTTTTTAGGTATTATTGTTAAACTACCCTGACATTTCTTTCACCAACTCATCTTGATTATTCTGTGTTCTCTTTATAGTTATTCCTAGATTACGTTACCTAATGATTGGCTTAGAACTTACATTTATGAGTCAGTGAGGTACCTCATTAGCTTTGTGGTCAATAGGTGGACCTTCCTTTTTTAAAGACTCATCATCATCATTATCATCATCATCATTATTATTACATTTTTATTTTTGTGTGTATATTTGTGTGAATGAATGCCAAATATGTGTGTAGGGGTTTGCCTAGGAGCTAGTTATAGATGGTTGCTAGCATTTGACAAGACAACTGGAAATGCGGGTCCTCTGTAAGTTTCTCCTTGTGCTCTTAACTTCTGAGCCATCTCTCCAGCCACAGTCTTTTCCTAATCCACAAGGGTATAACTATCTCAGGCTTGTTACACTGACCACTTACTCTAAAGGAGCCTGGCTTTATTATTTGGCATGTGGATATTCAGTTGTCCCAGTGTTTAATGAGAAAATAATCTTCCCCATTGAACTGTTTTGGCACCTTGTTTATCATTGAAAATCAATTGCTTGTCCATGCAAGAATTTGGTTTATTGTATTCCATTAATAGAGGTGCAGAATAGAAGGTATATTCTTTTGTGTTTGAGTGAAATGTTCTGTAAATATGTTAGATTCATTTGGAAAGTGGTCTGACTTTTGCAGGCATCTTTACTGTTATTAATCCCTGTTGTGCTCTATCCCTATGCAATACTCTCCTCTTCCTCCCAAGTTAAAGTACCTTCCTTTCCCCACACCTCCTGTTTTTCTTGTTTCCTCTTTCTGGGGCTCCTTCCTCTGCCTCTTGCTCCCTTTTATTGTCTCAACTTCTGTGCTTGCTCCAGTTTTCTGGTTTTAAAACTAGGAGGGAAAAGAAAACCAAAAGACCGGTTTGTTCTTTGCCATGGCCCTGATCAGTGGGTTGTATTGAGTAGCGGCCTCTGCACCTAGCCACACGACCAATGGCATTTGTTCCCTTGTTGTAAGTTTGATAGGCTGGTCTTACCCTTCATGTTCCAACATCCCTTGGCTAGAATAGATCTGCTTAAAAGGACTGCGGTGGTGGTGAGCTAGATGTCCTGGACTTCTCTGGAAAGGTGGTCTTCTCAGAATTCTGCCTACCTGGTCAGACACCAGTCGTTTTTCTTATGGCCACAGCTAGGGCAATGTTACCCATACTCTCAGTCACCTGGGCTGTTCAAAGGTCACACTCCTAGGGCAGAGGACTCTGGAAAGAGGGTCCCAGGGAACCTCTGGTCAGACATAGCCTCCTGTGATTTTGGGGTTCTTGGTTTGGCTGAAACCTTGTTATTGCTTTGTTTCCGGGTGGACACTGCCAGGGCTTACTGCCTAACCTGTTTCAGGGAGGGACTTGAGACAGCACAGCATGGCTCTTTTCAGTTTATTGAATGAAGGAGTTGCACTAGCCCACGTTAAAAGCTGGCCCAAAGAGATTACATTACACAAGCCGAGAGGTTGTTAAACTTGTGACAAGGGACAGAAGGGAAGTTCTACTCATTGCAAGGAAATCCTCACGTAAGCTTCAGAGAGCCACAGGCACATAAAACCCACGAACCTTCATCTGATTGTCCTTAGCCAGTCCGATCTGTATCAGGAACTGGCATATGTCCTTGCGCTGGTCACCCTGTAGCTGAATTACTTCTCCATATTATGAGTGCTCAGTTGCCGTACCATTGCAGGCACATTTCTTCTTTAAACGCCTTCACTAGTTCCTTGGCGATCCCCTGGACAGTGGTAAGGGTCTTCCTGCCGTTTCTCAGTTGAATTCTTACCTGGATACAGTCCTCAGTGCCAGCAGGAAGCAGGTCATCTCCTTTACCTGCATTGGCAAAGGGGTGGAAAGAGTGGAGGTTCTGGATGGCAGGCATAAGATAAGATTCCTCTTCCTCCGTGGAAACGGCCCGCAGTGGGCGGGGTGGTTGTGGGGGTACGGACCATTGGGAAGCCAGGGGGCACAAGGGGGAAGCAGCCAAGGCCTCAGCAGCACTCAGTGACTGGGTGTGTGTTGTACATAAAGATACAAGCACATACAAACACACAGATATTCCTTCCCATGCACTTATAGTGCTGGGAATCGAACCCAGGTCCTCTGGAAATGCACCAGTGCTCTTAACTGTTGAACCACATCTCTAGCCTCATCCTGTGCACTGCTTTTTTAAAGTAAAAGTTTCTTCTGTTTTAAACAGAAAAGCAATACAAATTCATCATAGATTTCTAGTGGGGGCTGGAGAGATGATGGTTCAGGGGTTAAGAACACTGACTGCTCTTCCTCCAGAGGTCCTGAGTTCAAACCCTGGGAACCACACGGTGGCTCCCGACCATCTGTAATGGGAGCTGATTCTCTGTCATGTGGGCACACATTACAGTGGAGCACTCACATAACTAACTAAATCTTTAAAACAATAGTTCTCCACCATGAACCCACGGGAACCCTAAATGTGACTTGCAGGGGCTGTGCTGTGACTCCTGTGGAGCTATCAGAAAGTCAGAATTCAAGCATTTGGCTTCATCCCCCCTTCCCCCCAGGTCCTGTCCAAGTGTTTTTAAGTCAGTGTCCCATTGTTGTTTAACAAGAGGGATTTAATATGCAAACTCTTACAACTTTTATTTTTCCTTTCCGAGTACTTTCATATTTGTGTTCTGAACGCTTACCTCTCATTTGAAGTCCATCAAGGATGGGCACGATGGGCAGGGTGTCCTTGAGGCAGATGAAGACAGTGGTCTTCGGGGTACTCGGGACATAATTGCGTTCCATTCCAGGCAGGCTCAGAGCATGCCTGTCTCTGCTCTGGGGAAGATGATGATGGGACAAGGTAGCTCTGTGGAAAGGAGGGAAATCGGGAAAGACCTGTGAGTGAGAAAGAGACCTCCCAGGAGACGAAGGACTGTCCCCTGTTCCCATTTAGCCACTGAAAGCGGTGTCCTTACAGGTGATTGCCATGATCAAAGGCCTGCAGGTGCTGATGGGCAGGATGGAGAGTGTGTTCAATCACGCCATCAGACACACGGTGTATGCGGCACTTCAGGACTTCTCCCAGGTGACCCTCAGGGAGCCACTGCGACAGGCCATCAAGAAGAAGAAGAATGTCATCCAGAGGTCAGCCATCCACAGCCCTTCCTCACAGCCTCAAAGCGGTGGATGGAGCCTAGGTTCAGACGGATGGAGTGTCACATTGTCATAAGCAGGCTCAGTACATTTATCTTTAACTCCTAGTCATATTTTTTTGATGATTACATCTATATAGAATGTAATGAGTCCAGTTAATATTCTGAACAGTGATCAGTTTACTACGGAAAGCAAGGAGTTTGGAAAGTCAGGATCAAGAGACGATTCCAGTCACCCGGTATTCAGGGATATGAGACCCCACATTCTTATCCCTCACCCAAAAATACCATCTTTGGCAGGTTTCTCTTAGACTCTCCTACAAGTCTAGCAAAAATGATCTAGATATGGTAAATCTTAAGAAATCTTGAGAGTTTTGTAAGATTTATTTATTTATTATATATAAGTACACTGTAGCTGTCTTCAGAAGAGGGCATCAGATCTCATTACAGATGGTTGTGAGCTACCACGTGGTTGCTGGGATTTGAACTCAGGACCTCTAGAAGAGGAGTCAGTGTTCTTAACCACTGAGACATCTCTCCAGCCCTTGAGAGTTTTAAACCTGAACTTTTTATATAAGTTGACTTTCAAAGAAATGTATAAATGAAACTAACCAGCATCCAGGAATGTGTAGTGCTGGTTTTGCTTTACAATTGGTATGCTTGTTAACGTGAGGTGATTTTAGTGCAGAAAGAATTCCACACTGTTTGTACATTGTAATGCTCCAAAAGTCTGAGAGACAGAACTCTTACATGTATTTACATTTACACGTGTATAGTGTTAGGGTCAGCTTAGAGCTTTGTACATACTAGAAATACTCTAGTTCTAGATCTTATAAATCAAAACTTTGTAAAGAAGTATCAGGCCATAGCAGAAAATTATTATATAATAGATATATTATATTAGATATATATTAGTTTTATATGCAATATTAAAATAGCATATAAAATTGCCATCTGGATATTATGTGTAATTTATATATAAAACAAATTATTATTCTTTTTAGATGTGTGTCTTGTCCCGAGAAAATTTATTTATATTCAAATATTCCCAACCTCAAACAGATGTGAAATCTGAAGCAGTCTTTATTCTAGACTTTCAGTTAAAAGACACTTTTGCTGGAGGCATATTGGATATAGAAGAGCTTGCCGTTGACGAAAAGCAGACATGTTCCACTAGCCAGATAGTCTGCAGAGTGCATACTGTACTTTGGGTTTTATGGACAACTTTCTGCAAGAGGTGGCCAGAGTCAGCATGAGATGCCTCAAGTCCTTGTGGAGTGCTCCGTTAATTGTCCTGTTAGCAGTAGGGCTACATTTCCAGTGAGCACATGTCCAATCCCCTGAGTGTGTGATGGCTTCCCATTCCTCATACAAAAGGATTGGCTACAGCCTGGGGGTATGTGGGGAGCTCTGCTGTCTGGGTGGGCTTTTGAGAGTTCTATTCTCTTTGCCCTGATTTGGCCACCTGGCTTTTGTTCCTGTCATTAAACCTTTCTTCCCTGACTAATTGGTGCGAACTACAGCCGAGATAAGTGTTTTGGGGATAGTAGTAGCAACAAAAAAAGCACTCTGCTTTTGTAAACTTTCGTATGAACGAGACTCTGAGCTTGGGGCTTCTCTGTGCACTGGGTGTTCTTTATGCGAGGAGGTGCTGTGACTGTAGAAATCCATGTCTGATGACTTTATGGGGTTGTTCAGTGTCCTGCAGGCCATCAGGAAGACGGTGTGTGACTGGGAGACTGGTCATGAACCCTTTAATGACCCAGCTCTGCGGGGAGAGAAGGACCCTAAGAGCGGCTTTGACATCAAGGTGCCACGGCGTGCTGTGGGACCCTCCAGCACACAGGTTCTCATCATATTTATCCTACAGCTGGGCTAGGGGTGGGGGCGGGGCAGATGAGGCAGGGCTGAAAACTAGGTTGCTGTTTCTGCTCCAGCACTTCTGTTCTGCCCGGGTGGGGCTTTTCTTCTGTTCTCCTATGCCCTGCCCAACTCCATTTGAAACCTTACCTGAGACAGTCCTGTTAGTATCTGGTGGGTTCGTTTAGCTGCAGAAAGTTATTTGATGCCATTTCTACCTCCCTGAAATATATGCCTACATTTTTCCTGTTTATGCACTATTCTTTTTGCTTTTTGGAGACAGGGTCTCATGTACCCCAGGCTAGCCTCTGGCTTCTGATCCTATTGCTTCCGCCTCTGCCTCCACCTCCTGAGCACTGGGATTATAGGAGCTGTTCCACGCCCAGCACCAACTTTTGTACTTTGTAAAGACAGGGTCTTAAAGCCTTGGCTGGCCTGGTCTCACACTGTACAGCTCAGGGTTAGCTTCAAACTCAGCAGTCCTCTGTTTCAGCCTCCTAGCATAGCAGGCATGTGCCAGCCCGTGTGTGTTTCCCTCTCACTGTTTAAGTGTATGGTTGTAATTTTCACGTTGAACCTATAAATCGAGTGCTCCTAAAAATGAACTGTTGCTTTCCTATGTCGCGGTCTGAAGCCACCGTTGCTGTTTTCTCTTCCGACGTATGTAGGCCCTCTTTGAGGTGCTTCTCACTGACTCACACTTGGTTTATATGCTCCTCTGCTTTGGGACCTGTCCTTCTCACACGTCTCTCTCAGAGGCCTCATAATTTCTATCACTCCTGTAGAAAGGTGCCATCAAAGCACATGGCTGGCTCTATATGGAATCTCTCGGAGATCAGGAGGAAGGCTCTTGGCCATTCTTGGGGTCTGTGTGAGGCATATTACTGCCCTCCGCTCTTCCATTCCGTTTGCCTGTCCCTGTGTCCCCCTCCCCCCTACTCAGACCTGTGCATCATGTGACTAACGGCTCTCTCCCGCTTCTCCTTCCCTGTCTGTCTATGTCTAGCTCTACCTGGTGCGCACTATGGCCGAGTCCTTGAGCTCTGCCGAGCTGCTGAGGCAGCTCAAGTCTCTGGGCATGGAAAGGCTCTTGCATGTGGTAAACGCGTTTCTGAGGCAGTCGTACGCCTATCCACCTCTTTTAACCTTTGGTGGTAAGACATCGTTTGTTTTTCTTGTTGATGCTTATGGCTCGGAGGTGAGCTGCTCCCCTACACGTAGCTCATCCCGAGAGGCAGCGTCTTGGCTATGTGGATAACCCAGGCCCTCTGGACAGCCTGTCTGTGTCAGGCTGATTGTGGGCTTGGGACTTAGTCAGGGTGTAGTGGAGCAGTTCTTCTTCTGGATTTTCCCATTTGATGTAACTAATGTACCATTTATATTTTTTTCCCCTACAAATATCTCCTTGGATAATACAGCTTTACATGGTGAGAACTATGCTAGAGTCCCTCATTGCAGACAAAAGTGGTTCCAAGAAAACCTTGAGAAGTAGCCTTGAGGGGCCCACCATATTGGACATAGAAAAATTTCATCGAGAATCATTCTTCTACACTCACTTGATAAATTTCAGTGGTAAGAGACAGTGCTGAGCAGAATATCCGGCCTGGCATGCTCTAACCCTGCTAACACCACCTGGGACGCTTCTGCCACCTCACCATCCCCCGCCCATCTCTTCACGCACCCACATGGTGCCACGTCCTAACCTTTGTGGTGGTGGCCAGACATCCTGAAGATCCCCCTCCCCCAAGTCCCTTGCCATCCCTGGCCTCTGTCACAGTCTCTGTAGGACATGCCTCAACCGGACAAGGATAGTAAGGCTGTGGTTGGCCCTGCCACACAAAATCAGAATCACAAAGCAGGGTAATGGAACCTCTTAACTGGAACAAGGTCCAGGTATTGAGATGCAGAAGACAGGCCCCGCTGGCCCCCTGCCTAGGTAGCAAAAGTGCTCTGAGACAGACTAGCCACCATTTTGGTGATACCCAGCCACTTTGACCTGGCACTGGTGGGTGCTTTCTACCCTCTGTGTCTACCTGTGGCCTCCTCTAGTTATTCATGTCTTCTGCTTAGAGCAGGAGGTCATGCCTTGCCTGGGGTATTGTAGGCCGTGAAGTAAATAGTAACACTGCTGTTAGCTCTGAGAACATAAAACAAATCTTAATTGTTTAATTCCATTTCTAGTTTTGTATTGGGTAAACCATTTCTGAATATGCACGTAACCTCACATCCTAGACACTGGTGTTTGTGCTACCTAAAGGGAAATCCAGGTTGAATATCCCTCATCTGAAATGGTTGGGACCAGAAATGAGTCTTGGGGAGGGGTGTGTGGTTCGCTATGTATAATGACAAATTTGGGGGATGGGAGGCAAATCTAAATACATTGATGTTTATTTGCCTCATACACGTAGCCTGAGAATTAAACAGTGATGTTGTGTGAATGCATTTCTGTCAAGTGCAGATGTCACCTGCACATTACATTCATCTCCATCTGTGGCCACATCCAAGCACACTGTTAACACACTGCCTCAGAGTGTGAACCTGTCACTAAGACACTGCATTACCATATCTTACAGTGTGTGTGTGTGTGTGTGTGTGTGTGTGTGTGTGTGTGTGTGTGTGTGTGTGTGTGCATGTGGATTCCAGCCCATCCTGTGAGATGGGCTATGCAATGCTTCACTTAGGACGTCACGCCATAAGCTCAGCATTTTTGAGATTTTGGAGCATTTAAGATTTCTGGTTTTCAGATCAGGGATGTTAAACCTGTGGTCCCGGTTTCCCATCTTTTCAAAAGGTTGCCAGCACCTGTTCCTGCCAAGAAGGACTCCTAAGGTCCCCGATGGCAGAGCAACACTAGCTGCTCAGAAGGTGTAGGGTCCTCACCTGTACTTACAGCACACCCATGTTCGTCTCATCCCTCATGTGAAGTGTCTAGTGACCCCTTCCTGCTTGCATCCACGCTGCATGCCTGGGAGCTAAGCATAGAGGAGTCACACCCTGTGTGCAGCACCTCTTGTTTCCCGTGTTGAGCCTCTTCCTGCTCATGAGAGATAACCTGGTGCCCTTTGAACCCTTCAAGAAACACTGCAGCAGTGCTGCGACCTCTCCCAGCTGTGGTTCCGAGAGTTCTTCCTGGAGCTGACCATGGGCAGGAGGATCCAGTTCCCCATTGAGATGTCTATGCCCTGGATTCTGACCGACCACATCCTAGAGACCAAGGAGGCATCAATGATGGAGTGAGTGGCTATGGGTCTACTTCGGGGGCCTTGGCACTCACATGCACCTTCACACATTCATTTGGGATTAAAATAGAAAAAAATCCTGAGCATTGATATTGCTAAGATGCTACAGTATGGAGAAGATAAAATCATGGAAGCCTTTGTCTGGGTAGCTTGTGTGCCCTTCCTATCGGATAAGGCTCCTGGTTTTCCTCTGCTCTGGTGGTAAGAAGCAGACCTGTATTATTCAGCTTTGTACAAGAACACCATTTACCACGGGAGTAAGAAATCAGTTTTCTTTATACGACAATTAAACGGTTTTCTTCATCTGACAGTTAAATTTCTCAAAAGTAGGCAGCTGTGAGGCCCATGGGTCACTGACTTAGCTGGCTGGGCAGTGACCGGTCCCCCCCTCTGCAGGTACGTCCTCTACTCATTGGATCTGTACAACGACAGCGCGCACTATGCCCTCACCAAGTTCAACAAGCAGTTTCTCTATGATGAAATTGAGGCAGAGGTAAGGGGCCAGGTTTAGATCCTTTTATTAAATACCTTCTAAATTTTAACCTTTTTTTCCCCCCTGAGTATTCCAAGAATTAAACTTTCTTTAAATGCAGAGTGGTTTAGGTGATGACATATACTTTTTGGTAAAATGCACTTTTCGGTATAGGTCCTTCTGACTTCTGTTCTACATGTTGGAAAATGGTAGGCTCTGCTTTCCCCCAAACAGTAAGCAGTTTCTGTTTCACTTCTCTGTTAGGTGGGTGCTTGATTCACTGAACCAACCCTTTTTGAAAGAAAATGTCATTGGGTTTTTTTAATCTGGAGGTAATAAAACAGTCCTTGCTGAACTTCTTGGTACATACACTTTTCTTTTTTTCACATTGTCAGGTGCACTCTTGTGTGTAGCACCAGATCTCATCACAGATGGTTGTGAGCCACCATGGGGTTGCTGGGAATTGAACTTAGGACCTCTGGAAGCAGAGACAGTGCTCTTAACCTCTGAGCCATCACTCCAGCCCCTGACTGTGACTTCTTAATGTCATTCTTTCAAATAAAATTGTCAGGTTAGCACACACACACACACACACACACACACACACACACACACACAACTGAGGGGATATCTCTTGCTCTTTAGCATAAGGTGTAAGAGGACTCAACCTCAAGAGATCATTTTCTAAATCTGGGCAGCTCCACCTCCTCACAGAGAATGTCTCACAGTCTTTCTTCGGGAATGGCATCATGATTCTCAGGCAAGGCAGGGTGTGTGGGCACAGGCTTGCCCTCCTGGATCTGGGTGCAGTTCTGGGTCTCTCTGCCTCTGAACACTTTCTACTGAAGAATCCGAGACGGTGCTGAGCTCTGCAAGTGAGGTGATTGCTCCCAGGTGTTTCTTTGACAGCCTCATGCCAAACGACCTATGTTAGCCTCAGGAGGAGCACTGAGATGCCCTCTGAGACAGTGGCCGCTACAATGTTGAGTTGTCATGGTTCTCATTATTGTCGCCTGAGCAGATGGAGGGACTTTTTCATACTCTTTGAATTTAAGAGGACAAGAATGTTGTGCTCCCTCTATAAGATTCTTCTTTTCTTAAAGATTTATTTATTTATTTTATGTATATGAATACACTGTCACTGTCTTCAGACACACCAGAAGAGGGCATCTGATCCCATTACAGATGGTTGTGAGCCACCATGTGAGTGCTGGGAATTGAACTCAGGACCTCTGGAAGAGCAGTCAGTGCTCTTAGCTTCTGAGCCACCTCTCCAGCCCTGTAAGATTCTTTTTATTTTGTTGTTTGCTGTTGTTTTGAGACAGGACCTTATATAACAGTGACTGTTCTTGCTTGAGGTCACTATGTAGCCTAGGCTAGCCCAAGACTTTTTTTTTTTTTTTTTTGATTCTTCCTTTTTGTTTGTTTTGTATTTGTTTGTTGAGAGATGGTTTCTCTGTGTAGTCTTGGCTGTCCTGGAACTCCAGATCTGTCTGTCTCCCAAGTTCTGGCATTAAAGGCATGTGCCATCATTTGATTGGTGGCTGCTTCTCCTCCTCTTCTTCCTCCTCTTCTTCTTCCTCTTCCTTCTCCATCTTCTTTTTCTTCTTCTTTCTCTCTTTCTCTAATATAATCAGGTTTTGGTTTTGTTTCTTTTTAATGTTAGAAATGCAAATATTTTAATGTTTGGTTTTATATTTTACTTTGCATTTCCACTTGAAGAAAAAATGGTTATGGTGTTTTAGAAATGCAATCACTGTATTAGACAAACTCTTTTATGATTGATTGTACCTCATAAATACCTCAGAACACACAAGGACACTGTGAGTTAATGAATACAATAAGAAAAATAATGGGAAAATTCAGTTTGATCACAGAATTTAAGAGGAAATTTCAAGACCTTAGATTCTCTCTGGGCTGGGGCTTATATGCTACTTTATTGTGGAGCAGGGTTAAGGCAGGCTAAGGAGACAGCCACTTATCCTCTGAAGACACGATCTAAGGAATGGGGGAACTGTTTAGCCATTAAGAAGGCCCTAGTAAGGACAGCTAGTAAGTGGAAACCGCTAGCTACCTGTAGAGAGCTCAGTCTGCCTTACAAAGCAAAAGCCTATGGAGCAAGCAGTATTTATAGACAGATATGATGAAGTTTCACCATCCCTAAATAACCCTCAGGGCATTGAAAGGGTTCCAGGTTCGGGTCTTTTCTGGCATGAGAAGCTACCATTGAACACCAGATATGGGATGACCTACTGATACACCTTCTCAAAGTAGTCTTTGGAAGCTGTTTGACTTGGCTTGATCCTATGGGATTCTGGTATCCATGTCAGGGGCAGACTTCTCCGTGGGTTTTCACAAATTGGAATGCCTTCACCAGCTGAGGGTTCCTTCTAGGCTACTCCTTCGAGGAGGCTGTTGGCACGCAGGGGCTTGATGACACCATTAGGGTCAATAATGAAGAGACCTCTGAATGCAGTGCCAACACCCTCAGCAGTACCCTGCAGTCTCAGGCTATTTGCTTATTTGACAACAGCATGATATTCATGTGGCCCAAACCCACCATTCTTCCTTTTTGTATTGATCCACCATCTTTTTGTATTGATCCATCATCTTTTTTATTGATTCACCACCTTTTTGTATTGATTCACCATTCTTCTATGGGCAAGACAGCTAAAGTGGAAATCAACCGAAACTACTTCACAGTCTTGTAAGTCATTGGATTTGTCTCTGAAAGCAAGGATTTCCGAGACACACAAATGATGGACACACAAATGTAAAATTCAAAGGCTGGAAAAAAAAGACACTGAGCGTTTCCCATTGATGTCTTCAAGACTCAGCTCTTTGATCTCTCCATTGACAGCCATGGTACCTTTAAAATAGGGCACATGCTGTGTGACAACTGGGGTGTGGAATCAGCAACTGACGCTAAAGGCAGACTTCGCTTGGGCAGAGGCAGTGTGTCTATCAAGCAGATTCTTCTAAAAGCAGCAGGCGGAAGAATTGCCAAAGCAGAAATACCCCTGGAAATAGGACTCATATCCTGAGCCACCAAGGAAAGAGCCACCTTCCTGCAGCCGCCACCATCTTCAGTGTATAATCAGTTTTATTGGCATGTTCAGTGCAAGTTGTGCTGGATTTTACAAGGATAATTGTCTCAAGTTTGTCATGTACTTTGAACAGTCGCTTCAGCTTTGAACTTCTGATCCTCTTCAGCTTTATAAGTGCTATGATGACAGAAATGTGCTACCATGCCTGGACTTTTCTCAGTAGTGTTCAGTCGAATTTTCTACGGGGATAGTCCCTGGTCACAGCACACTTTATATGCTCTGTTGGACCGTAAGATCATCTCTACTTTCTTTTCTAATAAGAGCCTCAACCAGAGAGTGGTGGCACATGCCTTTAATCCCAGCTCTTGAGAGAAAGAAAAGGGTGGATCTCTGAGTTCGAGGCCAGCCTGGTCTACAGAGCAAGTTCCAAGACAGCCAGGGCTACACAGAGAAATCCTGTCTTGAAAAACCAAACCAAAACCAGGTGTTTGAAGCTAGGACTAGTGGCATGTGATGCCTGTAATCCCAGGATCTAAAAAGCTGAGCCTAGAGGACCCTGAGTTCAGAGTTAGCTTCCACCACATAACGAGTCAATGCCTGCTTAAAGCAACAACAAAGTTGTTGTTTTAAGGAAACAAGGAGAAAGCAGAAATATTTGTTTTTCAGTTGTTATTTGATCTTGGTTTCAGAAGTTGAGATCTAACACGGTTTGCTTTTTGCCAGGTGAATCTATGTTTTGACCAATTTGTTTATAAACTGGCAGACCAGATCTTTGCATATTACAAGGTTATGGCAGGAAGGTAAGTGTATATTTGCAATTCCCATGCAGAGTCTTGGGTAATTTGTTTATATTAAAATTAACACTGTATGACAAATACCCTGCCTCTCTTCTGCACCAGTTTGCTTCTTGACAAAAGGTTACGATCAGAGTGCAAAAACCAGGGAGCCACGATCCACCTCCCACCGTCTAACCGCTATGAGACGTTGTTGAAGCAAAGGCACGTTCAGGTGAGCTAAGTGACTACTAAAGTGTGCCTTGGAAATGATAGATGGGCGTGTCTTAAAGCTAGCCAGGCTCTTGCAAGTATTGTGGCATGTGAATGTCGTAACAAAGTATTATATTAAGGTGTTTTGTGGTTTTCCTTCCATACCCACTTCCTCTCTGAGATCTCGGGGTTGCCCAGGCTAGTGTCTCTCTCCTTTTTTTTTTTTTTTTTTTGATACTTTGTTTTAAAGAGTTTTCTATTACAACATAGAGAGGAAAGTGTTTATTTGAGGCTGATGCTTTCAGAGGGTTAGAGTTTATGACCATCAGCGCAGGGAACATGGCAGCCCTGCATGATACTGGAGCAAGAGCTGAGAACCCATATCTCAGGACATAGCCACAAGGCAGAGACTGTGAATAGCACAAGTCTTTAGAGACCTCACCTCAGGGACTAGAGAGATGGCTCAGCAGTGAAGAGCACTGACTGCTCTTCCAGAGGTTCTGAGTTCAAATCCTAGCAACCACATGGTGGCTCACGACCATCTATACTGAGATTTGATACACCTCTTCTGGTGTATCTGAAGACAGCTAAAGTGCACTTATATATAATAAATAAATAATTTTTAAAAATAGATTAAAAAAAAGAAACCTCACCTCAGAGCCTTCCCCTAATGACATACTTCTTCTAACAAAACCATACCTAGTCTTTCCCAAACAATTCCACCAACTGGGGACCAAGTATTCAAGCATGTAAACCCATTGGGGCCATTATCATTCAAACTACCACAGATTATAATATACTTACATCAATTCCCTCTTCCAGTCCTTTCTCCAAAGCCTCTCAAATAGCCCTCCCCTTGCTCTTTCAAATTCAAACCCATTTCCTTTTTTTTTTAATTTTGTATTTTCCAGGAATGACCATTTGATACTGGATATGGATAACCAATTTGTGTGTTATTCCCTGGGAAGACTATTTTTTCCATTCTTAGCATTCCTTAGTTGTGTCATGTGGTCAGGCCTCATGATCTTTCCCCTTATCCATGTTAGCTTGTCTATTTTTGTCATTCTTGTCTAGGTCATATCTAGGCAGCCATGTTGGTGCGACTTTGTGGGTATGCGTCTCTGACATTTGTAGGAGACACAGTCTCACTGCAAACTCACTGTTCTTCCGACTCTTATAATCATTGTGATTATATCGTATACAATGGTTCCTGGGCCTTACGTGCAGGAATTGTGTTGTAGCTGTATCAGTTGGGACTAGGCTCCATTACTTTGTGTTCTGATTGGTTCTGTTTTTCTATAATTGTTTCTTGTCTGTTGCAGAGAAATTTTCTCTCTCTTTTTTTCCAAGAATCATTTATTTATTTTATGTATATGACCACTCTATCTGCATGCACATTTGCATGCCAGAAGAGAGCATCAGATCACTTTTTAGATAGTTATGATCCACCATGTGGGTGCTGGGAATTGAACTCAGGACCCCTGGAAGAGCAGATAATGTTCTTTAACCACTGAACTATCTCTCCAGCCCTGAGAAGTTTCCTTGCTAAGAGGTGAGAGCTACACTTATTTTGGGGCATATTTAGAATTTAGTTAGGGAATATCCTGGTTTATTAAACTGGCAGTTACAGGATCTCCTCTAAGATCCATGCCTTCACTAGCCCTGTGTAGTTGGCTAGGTATTCAGTCCCCGGCATAATTTCCCTCTTGTTGAATGGGTCTTAAGTCCAATTAGTTAGCTGTTGGTTACCCCTAAGAAGGTATGCCACTATTGTACCCTTAGGGTTATTATGCTGTGGCTAATAAGTAAATGTTAGGTAGGACTTTTGGGTGCTTCCTTTCTTGGGAAACTTGCATGGCATCTTCTGGTGCTGTGAAAGTTACTTCTTAGGGAGGATGGCTTTGGGTCAGATCCATGTCAAGTCCTCTGGGCCTTGTGCTTGAAGTGCATGGTGTCTTCAGCAATAGGAACTTAGCTTCTACCTCTGCAGGGCACAAGGACAATAGTAGTTGCTTGGGATCTCTTGGGAGTCACTTGGACAATTGTGCCCAGGCTCATTTTACACTAGTGGGTTTCCCACCTGAGCCTGAAATTTTAGGTTTATACTTGCACCCTGTATAACAAGGCTACATTTTATATTGCACAAGCATAACTACGGGGGTGAAATTGCAGCTCTCTGAACCCTGATTGGCTTCTAAAAAACAGGCCCAGTCTGGAAAGAGTTGTTTCTTCTCTAAGAGTCCCATGTTCAGACTTTTGCATGAATAAATATGAAGCTTGGAATCTTAGTGAGCATGCCACAGAGACGCTTGTACACCTATATTCACTGAAACATACTCAAATAGGTGAGATATAGAAATAGCCTATCAACTAAAGGGTGGATAAAGAAAAAAAGGTATTTATATAAAACAGAAATTTATTGACCTGAGAATAAGAATGAAATCCTGTCATATACAAGGAAATATAACTGGAAATCACCATGTAAGCTAAATAAGGCAGACTCAAGGAGACAAACAGGGCATGCTTCCTCCCATATACAAAGTATATTTCCTGTATGTGAATGACAGGAGAGCAAGAGAGGACCAACCATGAGGGAGGATCTGAGGAGATCATGGGATGGGAGCTGACTATGAACAAAGTCCAAATAATGTATGTGTATGTAAATTATGACATTTATTTTGTGATACAGATTTTTGATTAAGAATCAGTGTAGACTATGTAAACAGATAAAATGAAGTGAGAAGACTCACCATTACAGAAATCAGAGGTGAGCCTTTTCTATGCCTAAGCAAAGGTCTTTAAGATAGATCGACAGTGCTTGCGTTTTATTGTCTTTTTAGAAAACAGATTGTAATGTACTAAGTGATACCTTGCTCCATTGCAGACTTTGAACACAGTAGTAGTCCCGATAGCACTTGGCTTGAGACCGAGCTCAGGGGTAGAGTCCTTGCCCAGCATCTATGTAGACTTGGGTACCAGCTTCAGCATTGCTGATGTGTTAGCATGTGAGTGAATAACACACACACATTTTCACATACACACATCTTTTGTATTTCCTTTTGAAAGGTGTTTTATGTTGCTGCTTGTTTGTTTTTGTTGTTTCTAAGATCTTTGTGTTCCTTTTTGTTTTTCAAAAAATTATTTCTTTGTATTTGGTGAGGGCTTTGTAGAGTGTGTGAAGATCAGAGGATAGTGTTCACGCGCCTCTTATTTGGGTCCCGGGGATTGAACTGAAGATGTCAGGCCTGGCTATATGTGCCTTTATCTACTGATGCATCCCACCAGGCCTTGTGTTCATTCTTGACCTTGATCTCCCTTTCCCTCTCTCTTCCCCTAGCTGCTCGGGAGATCCATCGATCTCAACCGTCTGATTACACAGCGTGTTTCAGCAGCCATGTACAAATCTCTAGAACTGGCAATCGGACGATTTGAAAGTGAGGATTTAACGTCAGTGGTCGTAAGTACCGGAGCTAATATTTTTCCTTTCTATTGATAAGTTGAAGCAATAGTTGGTTCTTGAATAGAAGATACAAGATTGATCAAGTATCATGCCACTACCTACTCGTAGTATTTGTAATTTATATTAACTTAAAATTGAAAATAATCCTGATCTTAGATAAGTTACACCTACTGAGGACAAAGGTAAAAATCAACAAACTCCATTACAGAGAAGGATGAAAGGAAGTGTTTATATATATTTTATTATAAAAGTTTGTGTTAGATGATTTTGTCCCAACTATAGACTAATGTGGATGTTCTGAGCATGTTGAAGGTAACACTGGCCTAAGCAATGATAATATTGCAAAATTTAAGTGTAGTAAATTCATTCACCACCTGCTGATATTTCTCCTTACAATTGTCTTATCATGATATATCTCCATTGTAAGTCAATGAGTACATATACAGAGTGTGTTACTTCGGTTCGTCTATATGACTTTATTACTTGGGAAAACGACTAAAGTGGCCAACACAGTTGGATTATATACAGGTGGTAGGGGAGAGGGCTTAAAACTTAGATGGTACATTGACAGGTAGTAGTGTTAGGTAGTGGTTTATCCAAATTGTCTTTGCCCAAGGTAGGTGGTAGCTTAAGGGCAATAGAGGATGAGTGAAAGTGACCATAGAGGAGAAAAGACCAAGGCCCAGTGGATGTGACTGTAGAAGGAGGGGCTAAAGTTGAGTACCAAACTCCGGTCACCTACAAAAGTCTGATTTCGTGTGGTTCTGGTCCACATCTTGATGGCCACCTCATTGCAGTTTTCTACTGTGTGTATCTCCCCGAGAGCTAGTCCTCCTAGGGACTACATAGCCTATGTGGAGATTTCAGATAAATACCTCCTTCCTGGATGGCCCATTTCTCTTCTCACATCCTTGTCTCTATGATCCTGTAGGAGCTAGATGGGCTCTTAGAAATCAACCGTATGACACACAAGCTGCTGAGCAGGTACCTCACACTAGACAGCTTTGATGCCATGTTCCGGGAAGCCAACCACAATGTGTCTGCGCCTTATGGGAGAATTACCCTCCATGTCTTCTGGGAGCTGAACTATGACTTCTTGCCCAACTACTGCTATAATGGCTCCACTAACCGGTAAGCATGCCATTAGCATCACAGACATGTTTAGATATTCCGGTTCAGATGCATCTACAGTGGGTGATCTTCAGTCCTCACTTTCCGTAGACTTCCCCCTTTAACTCTCTCCCTTCTTCTTCCTCCATGACTTCTCATGTTCTGGTCTCTCAGGCCTTCCTTGTTTCTTCTATTTACAAGGATAGCCCTGGGCCAGCACTTGGGCAGATGGTCATCACTTTGCTTGTAAAGATAGAATACTGGTGAAAGGCTGGCACTTGAGGCAGGAGAGCCAAGGTTCTGCCAGCACAGTTGTGACTGTAAACAGAATTGCAGGTACAGTGGAATGGCTGCTGGAACTGTACTGCCTACTTTAAGTCTCCCCGATGTCAGAATGTGGCAGGTGATTCCACTTCTCATGTTTCTATCTAAAGTGTTGAGGATCACGAGAGTACAGGAATGCCTTCCTTCCCACTTCCCATCTTGCTGATGTGTTAATGAGAGTAAAGTAGTCAATTTCGTGGTAGAATGGTTGTATCCTAATTCTTAGGCCGGTCATCAGAGTGGAATTTCCTTAGGACCAGTGTGGTCTCTTTGTGAGATTACCAGGAACAAGGTATTCTCTTAAGAAGATAGGTCCCACCATTGGTCACTGTCTTAGTTAAGGTTTTATTGCTGTGAACAGACACCATGACCAAGGCAAGTCTTATAAATAAAAACATTTAATTGGGGCAGGCTTACAGGTTCAAAGGTTCAGTCCATTGTCATCGAGACAAGAGTATGGCAGCATCCAGGCAGGCATGGTGCAGGAGGAGCTGAGAGTGCTACATCTTCATCCAAAGGACACCAGGAGCAGACTAAGCATCCTCAGGCAGCCAGGAGGAGTGTCTCCAAGCCCACCTCCAGAGTGACACACTTCCTCCAACAAGGCCACACCTTCTAATAGTACCACTCCCTGGGTCAAGCCTTTGCAAACCATCACAGTCACGTTGACTTCTGTGTCTGATTAAGGCCCTTGCTCCCAAGTTTCTCCACTGTCTAGTTACCACTTTTCTGTTTTAATTTTGTAAGTAACGTGTAACTGAGTAAGTAATTCAACTGAGACTACTTAATAGCCATACTTTGTTGGCATCTATAACCCACTAGTTTCAGCATCAGTGACAAATGCTTAGCTTGATCTTATTTGAACCTGGGTGGTTGAAGAGTGAGTTTCTAATTTCTTCGTTCCCTTCCAGATATTAATCAGCATTTTACAAGTTAGCATTCTTTTGCTTGATGATGATTATGAGTATAATCAGGGATCCCATCCCGAAGTTTGTACCTTCAGCTGATTTCTGTAATCAGCACCGTGGGCACCCATCACCCACTGTTTTATAAGTACCACTTTATTTTCTGTGCCACAAGATGGAGTGTCTGTATAATGTACTGGGATGTCACTGTTGTAGAGCCATTTGGTGGTAACAGTAGGTGGGTACTTATGTGCTCACTGTTTTGGGTTTCTGTGGCTGCTGTCAAATGGAGAAGTGTTCTCTTGAAGTCCAAAACAATGTGTCAGCAAGCTACACTTCCCTTTTTAGACTCTGGGTGGAATCTCGGCTTGCCTCTCGCTAGCTCGTGTAGCAGCTGTGTCTTTCTGACACTCCATGGCTTGTAGCGGTGCCATTCCAGACTTTGCTTTTGCTATGAGACAATATTTTTCTGAATCCTTTCCTCGTGTCTTCTTGTAAGGACAATAGCCATGCTGGTCAGGGGCTTTACTCTCAGCCCCTGACTTTATAACCAAGAGCATGTGAAATGACCCCATCTCTACCTTCTGAGAAGGAGTTCGAAAATATCTTTTGGATGGCCACATTTTTAACTCGTAGTATTTATGTGTACTTGTATTTTATTCCTGTACAGTTAAGTTAAGACTGAGTACATCCTGATATCTCCAGCTTCAATTCCGTACAATATTCATTTGAATCATCACTCTGTGTTTGGACTTCCTCAAACATGGAGCGATCCCTTCTCTCATTGTGATATTGGCTTGTTCAATCACACAAAAGGCAAAATGCTTTAAGAATTGCTGGTTCTAACTGCTGGGAAGCAAACCTTCCCACTCCAGTTCAGCATTTGTTTTTGGTGTCTTGGCTTTAGATGGAAGTATATGGGCAATACTGTGCTAAAGTTATCCCTATGGTGGAGGAACACAGACTGTATTCCCTTTCCTTTAAATGAGAGGACAGCTGGACAGAACACATGGGTCGCCTATGTTCTGATACTAGTCATTTCCTCTGCATAAAGGAAACACAAGAAGTGTCTTTTGGCTGTCCTAGCTTTCTGTCTAGAAGCACATTCTAAGCAGTGTACGGCTGTCAGTCAGAGTAGAGCTTCGGAATCCTGCTTGCAGGAAGAAACACAGTAGAACTTGAGGGAGCTCAGACAGCTGGAATTGGTCAAATCTGGAAGAGGTGACACTCTCACAAAACAGAACAACAACAAAAACCCCGAGCTCCTGAAAGCAGCACGGTCCATGGTGTCGGGTCTGTAGTCTGAGTAACGCACAGAGTTCGCAGTAATGCGAATCGTTCACTGTGCTTGTCGGTGCGAATTTAGAAACTATTCAGCACCCAGACACTTCATAGAATCAGTAGAAGTCTCTTGCCTTCCTAGTAGGTCTTAATTCTAAACTACTGCCCACCTTGACTTCCCATAGAAATACCATAAACAGCTGTTAAGCATCTACTTGATATGCAGGTAAACTTAGCAGCTTGCTGCCCCAAAACTCAACACTCTAAAAGAAAACAAAACTTAATAAGACAACACATCACAATGTCCAGCACCCAGTCTGGAATTAGGGTATGCTCAGTATCAGAAAAAGGTGACCTATAACGAAAAGAAAAATCAGTTCATAAAACACAGGTACAGGGACAACAGTGCCAGTGTGTGTGGTCAGAAGGCAAGAGTGTTAGCCATTTTAAGGATTCATAAATATTTAAGAAAATCAAACATAACAGAGATGAGGGTCTATAGAAGAGAATGGACAGAAGTCATGCTGTAAACACAGTATCGGAAGTGAAAACTCCATTTGCTTAGCCAAATGTTAGATTCTATTTTGCAGAAAGCCAGTGAATTTGAAATTGTTATAGTGGGAAATATCTGACACCAAGCTGGGAGAGGAAAAAAGGTTGCTGAACAAAATGAGAATAGCGTCAGAAAACTGTGGCGTGATGTCACGTGTCCTTACAGTTGTAATTCTAGGAAGAACTTATCGTTGGGGTGGAAAGAATATTTAAGTTAATACTCCCAAATTTGCAGGTTCAGTAAAAACTGTAACTGCAGATGTAACTGAGGAAGCTCACAGAGCTTTTCAAATCAGACATAGGGAGGGAGCTGCTGCCTCAGCTCAAAATGGGGTAATTAAGTGCTGAAACTTGCATTTTTTTAAGTTAGTGTAGAGTTACAGCTATGGGGGTTGGTACTGAACAATTTCCCTATTCAGGGATTTTGACAACCCTGCTGAACTCTAGTATCTGAGGGCAAGGCATTTCACAAGACTGCCTTCATGATTCGGGTCCTGTGGTCTACTCTTCACTTCTGACCAACTGGCTAGATTCAGGAAACCTCTGCCCAGGTAGTAGATCTTCACGAGATTCCTACTAGTAATGGCTGGGCTGGTTTCCGCCCTGGAGCTGTGCCAGCCATAGGCCAACTGGTTATTGCCATGTGACCCCATGCTAACTACAACTCCAACTGCCCTCCCGAATTGTCCTCTGCTGTTACCCAGCCTACATCCTCACTCTCTGGTCACATGTCACATGGCTGTCATTCTGATAAACTCCAGTCCCATTCTGAGGCCATCAGTATTGTGTAATGCGGGTGCATCCGCTACTCTTCCATTGCTGTGAGAAAAACATCGTGGCCAGGGCAACTTGACAAAAAAGAGTTTATCTGGGCTTATCCTTGCAGAGGGTTAAGGGTCCCTCATGACCTCCATGGTGGGAAAGCATGCCAGCAGGCAGGCGTGGCAGCTGGAGCAGCAAGATAAAGACTTGAGTATTGAGACATGAAATAGAGACTGAAACATGAAAGCCCCAGCCACTGGCTACTGAGCAGTGCCCTTGTTCAGATGCCTGAGGGTGTGTGGGGCTTTTCTGATATCAGCCTGCCTCAGCACAGCTACGCACTATCTTTTTGAAAGATTACATTAAAAGGTGTTTTATTTTGTTTGTTGCCTGAATACAAATCGGGGAGATTTGCAGCCCACAATTACTAGGCGAGAACCTGGCCTTTAACTGCACTCTGTCTGTGAAACACTTGGCCTTGCAGGTTCCTGGCCTCAGGCGCACTGCTTTCTCTGCAAACTATTTAAACGTACTTCCTTCTAATTTCCTGCACTACAAAGTGAGTTCACCAAGTTCACGCACGTATACAGTCAGCAAACCTGTGTGTTTTCTTTTCTTTTTTTTTTTTAAAGATTTATTTATTTATTTTATGTATATGAGTACACTGTAGCTGTTTTCACACACCAGAAGGCATCGGATCCTATTACACAGATGGTTGTGAGCCACCATGTGGTTGCTGGGAACTGAACTCAGGACCTCTGGAAGAGCAGTCGGTGCTCTTAACCACTGAGCCATCTCTCCAGCCCCCTGTGTGTGTTTTCTATGTGTGAACATTTGCCTGTATGTTTGTGTTACTGTCAATATGTGTGTCTAGTTCATGTAGGATCAGAAGAGGTCCCCTGAAAACAAAGTTACAGATGATTGTAAGCCACCATATATAGGTGCAGGGAGCTGAGCCCAGCCTTCTGTAAGAGCAGCCAATGCTCTTAACTGCTGAGCCAGCTCTCCAGCAGTATGTTTCCACAGCAATTTGAAAGTTTTTGCTTGAAATTTAATCTAGTTTTAAATGAGCTAGATACAGTCTCTAGATGCAGAGTCTTGAGTAAGTTGGGTTAAACATATTTTACTGGGCTTCTTAGTAGTTCAGAACTAGTGCTCTAAGTACCCAGGATGCCACTGCTCCTGTTGTGGACTCCTGTCTTCACCTGTTTCTGGTACGCAGCAAAGGCAAGAGTGTGTTCAGTCCAGGTATTCAAGTATTGCATTAGAGTCAAGATAGACTGATGCGAGTAGGCCAGAACCTCTGTGAACTAGGAGACGTGTCTGTAGGTAGGAGGGCAGCAGAGCTCCCTCCTCTCCCTCAAATTTACTCTTATCTGTGGCATTACTTATAGATACTTTATATATATTTTCCTATACGATGTTACCAGGTAACCATGAGAAAGATTTAAGATACACAATAAGACATTTGAAGCTAAAGAATTGCTATTAAATTTGGTTTCATTTCTCCTTGTAATCTTTCTCTTTTAGGTTTGTTCGGACAGTATTACCATTTTCTCAGGAATTTCAAAGAGACAAACAACCTAATGCACAGCCTCAGTATCTTCATGGATCCAAGGTAGGCTGTTTATGTAATGATAGATTTCTATTGCTGTGGTAAGCACCTGACCAACACTGGGAAGGGAAAGTGTTTATTTCAGCTTACAATTGTAATCCATCCTGAAGGCAAGTCAGAGCAAGAAACTGGAGGCAGGAACTGAAGGAAAAGACAGAGAGAAACACGCTTACTGGCTTGCTCAGCCTGCTTCCTTACAGCACCCAGGTCTACCCACTAAGGGGTGGTCCTGTCCCCAATGGCCTGGACCCTCCCATATTATTCTTACTCACAAGAACACCCCACAGACTTGCTTCTTAGTTGAGGTTCCCTTTCTCAGATAACTCTAGGCTGTGTTAAGTTGGTAAGAAGCTGAGACAGAAAGGTGTTTCTTTTTAGTCTTTGATGAGACTTAGATTATATTTGTACTGGCTAGCTAGACTTCCAGAGGGAACCTAGCTTTAGCTTTTCAGAAGTGACTTTTTAAAAAAAAATTTTTTTTTCCTTGCTAGAAGTAGAAAAAGCAGAAAGAGAAGAATGGGGACTTCTAGCACTTAATACCTAGCCAGAAAAAGAATTACTTTTATGAGTCAAGAGTCAATTGTTTTGACTTAGCATACAAACGGTAGGTTGTTACAGCATCTCACGCATGTGGTTTGTTATGCTTTGTTCTAATGTGCTGCTCTCTCTGGCTAGTGCCTTTCCTCGCCCTTCTTTTTTCATGTCACATGTATTCTGGGATACACCCCACCACCACCACACACACACACACACACACACACACACACACCTTAGATCTCATCCTCTATTTCATGGTCTCCTTTCTAGTCATGTTAGAAGTGGATCTCCGGTCCCAAGAAAATAACCACATATTCTGACGTATTTGGGCAGCACTTTAATTCTGAGGAGGGGTGCATAGGCACATCAGATCAAAAAGGCAAGCACACCTAGCCAGAGTCTGCCTTGGCTTTTATTTCTAATGCTAAAGGGTCTTGTGTGAGTAGTCAGAGCTCAGCCTCATGTTCTTACCTTGGCTAATTTGAAGTAATGTGAAACAAACTGAACAGGGTTTTTAGCATAGTACAATGAAACCCAGAACAAATACTTTGATTTCAACAAATCCTGGCTCTGGAGGAATTTTAATTTCCACCCAGTGACTTCTTTATCATTTTCTAATGTGGTTTGGTAGAAATTGTACATTTCTTACATTATCACACACATACAGAGAGAGAGAGAGAGAGAGAGAGAGAGAGAGAGAGAGAGAGAGAGAGAGACGGGGAAGAAAGGTAATTTTAATTATAGGATTTACATACAAACAAATAGGTAATGTCACACAGGCTGGGCTTCTGCGCTGGCTTAAGAACACTGACTGCTCTTCCAGAGGACTTGAATTCACTTCCCAACAACCACATGGTGGCTTCTGACCATATTTGAAAGAATTTGATGCCTTCTTCTGGCATGCAGGTGTACAGCAGACAGAGCACTCCTACATTAGATACATATGTAAATACATAATAAATACATGGGTAAATTGGTTTTTTCTTTTTAATGAAAATGCCTCACAGATCTGTGTTATTGGACAAAACCCAGGACAGCCTGCAAATAACAAACCCATTCGTTAGATCTGAAAAATAGAAAAAGAAATAACCTGGAGGGACTTTGGTTTCTTTTTTGAGTCAGGGTCTCGTGCAGCATAGACTTGCCTTGAACCCACTGTATGGACCTTGAGCTATTGTTCCCTCTGCTGCTGCGTCTCAGATGCAGTTACAGGTGTGTACCACCATGCCTGGCACAGGAAGATGTTCCTAACCCTTTCCTTTCCATCACCTCTGCTCTCCTGTTCTTGCATGTTTGTGGCTTCATCCAGCAGATCTGTAGCTCTCACCTCACGCCATGGAACCTAGGAGACCTAGGTCGGGCTTAGTGAGGCTGTCATCTCTAGTCTCCTGGCTGAGACTTGGGCAACAGAGTCTTGAGTAGTGCTGTGAGTTTGGACATCCTCAGAGTCTAAATATTTTAAGAACAGCATTTACAACCTTGTCCTCTGAGAAACAAAGCAGTCTCCCCATTCCTTTTTGAGATTAGCCTAATCCATTGAGTAACTAAACACCCACTTGGGTCAAGAAGCCAGGGACCAAGGATGTACTGAACACTGGTTCCTCTACAGCCATTGGCCACAGGCAGGGCTGCTCTGGGAATGAACATTGTCACTTGTAACAGGAAGTCAAGCCAGTTCACTAATAGTTTTCAAGTTTTGTTGTTTGTTTTTCAAGCAATGAACACAATGGTAGACTTCAAGGAGGATCCTGAGGGAGGGGTCATGTGACCTGACCTGATTCTGCTTCTTTCAAGTGTGATCTGATATGATAAGGCTGTAGGCGTTGGCACTGCTTAGGCAGGATCTTTGCTCTTGGTGTGCTCTGTGTAGCCAGTCTTTTATGAGCAATATAGGCTCTTATTGTAGGGGTCCATGACAAGTCATGTGTCTGTGATTCATGAAGGACTCAGGGCTTATATATATATGTTCATAGCTTACAGGGTTATACAGCAAGAGGACAAAGCAGGGGCCACACGGGCAAAAGATGGATCAGGGGGAGGTGAATTTGCCTTCAGAGGCTGAACAGACACGTCATGTGTTTCTGCCCAGGGAGGAGAAGCCATCCAGATTTTCAGGTCAAAGGCTTCCCTAGAGCTGGGAGGTAGGCACATACTACCTGTGTGACCAGCTGTCTTCTGAATCCTGTCAGAGAAAATCAGTTATTATAGTAAATATGTTTGCCTAAATGATCTAAAGAAGCTAATACGCCATGTGTTCCAGATGTAAAAAAGCCTTATCAGCTAGTAACACAATGAATATTTAAGGAGTAAGCTCCTAGGAGATGATGCAAAGATGCCTTTCCTTGTAGCCTTCATGAGGTTCCCACTGTACGTGTAGCACATGCTCAACAGTAAGTAGTCAAGGGAAGGACCGAGGGACCAGAAGTTCAAAGTGGTGAGCACTGGTAACAGTAGACTTAGCAAAATAACTATATGAAGACTTGTACTCAAAAATACTATAGATGAATCAAAATGGAATTCTGTTTCTTACTATATTTTTTAAAGACTTATTTATTTTATGTATGAGTACTCTATCTACATGTACGCGTTCATTCCAAAAGGGGCATCAGATCCCATTATAGACGCCTGCGAGCCGCCATGTGGTTGCTGGGAACTGAACTTGGGATCTCTAGAAGAGCAGCCAGTGATCTCCTTCTCTTTAGCCCCAAAACAGAATTCTGAAAACTGTTTTCAAAAACCCAGTGGGAATGTAGGAAGACTGAAACAGAAGAATAGGAAACAGAGAACAGGAAGAAAATGAGAACAGTAGGCTTGCATCTCACAAGGCCAGTGTGTGAATGTGCAAACAGCCTAAATTCATTCAAAAGACAGAGATTAGGAGTATGGATTAAAAGAGGACTGGGAACAGCATGTAGTCTGTGGTAGATATGTGCTTAGTGTGTATGAGGTCTTGGGTTTGATTCTCAGGAGAAAAACAAACACAGATTCTTAGCTCAGCTATATGCTCAGCTTGGCTTGGATTCAGTTTATGATACCAGAAGGTAAAGGTGAGAATAGGAAAAGATGTGTGATCCAAGTATTAGAACAAAGCAGGTGTGGCTATATTAATACAAGATAAGCTAGACTTCCAGGCAAAGGACTTTCCTAGGGAAAATACTTAGGATATGCCAATTCCGCATGTTTATATGCCAGTGAGAGCTTCCACACAGAAACTAAAACTCATTTTTAAGAGGAGAAATGAGACTCAGGCTATACACAAGAACTTCAACTCTTCTCTCAGTAACTAGCAGATGTGTTGAAACAAAAGAGCAGTAATGAAGAGCTGAACCTCAACTCTCACACAGCACGTGCTTTCAGGTGGCCATGGGCATTTACCAGGCCATACCATATCTTGAGCTGCAAAATAAACTTAAAAGAAAACTTAAATCTGGAGTTAAAATCATAGGCACAGCAAACTCAGTCTAGAAACTAATTTGTAAAAGTTAAGACAGGCAGTGGAAGTGGTTCTCTGGGTAAGAGTACTTGCTGTGCAGACATGAAGATCTGAGTTCAAGACCCCAGCGCCCATGTCATAACACAGGATCAGAGGGGCCATCACCACAATGCTGTGTGAGGGCAGAAGCCACCAGGTCCAAGAGGTTTTAAGGGAAATTGAGAAGATACATTGAAGAATATGAAGTCCTTTAATTTGACATCTCTCCGCTCTCCATACCTGGTCCTTCCACAAGGTTAGAGACCCTTCCTGCATAACAATCATTCATCACCTACCCCTGGGGACTGCTCCTGTCAGCCTTCAGAGGACAGCTCCCACTGTCCCATTAGCTTCTGTGCTCACAGTTTGCTCCTTAAGAAGGTGAAAACCTCTGCATCGGTAAGGGCAGTATAAGCTATGAGGGAAGTCATTCCTCTTAATTTCAGATGTGTAAAAATTGAACTCATCTCCAGATGCCAACTGCATGAATGTTGAGAACAATGTTGAAACCGGTCCTCTTTCCCCAGGCTTTGAACCTAGCCTACTCAAGCATTTATGGCAGCTACCGGAACTTTGTGGGGCCTCCTCACTTCCAAGTCATCTGCCGACTGCTTGGCTACCAGGGCATTGCAGTCGTCATGGAAGAGCTGCTGAAGGTTGTCAAGAGCCTGGTGAGTTTTCCTGTAATGAGTTTTCCCTGTACCATGAATTCATTGGGGTAGTCAAAGTCAGCCCTGGGCATCTTCTCTTTCTGTCTGGGATGTGTGGCTCAAACAGAAAAATGATTCAGCTGAGCTTTAGACGTTTTTTCTAACTAAAGAGAATGGTAAATATGTCACTGTACTGCCTGGTCCTCACGAGACTGAGGCAGGAGTTTTGCTTAAACCCAGGAGTTGCAGACTAGCCTAGAGAACCTAACAGGATCTGATCCGTCTCTTACAGATAACACCCCTGGTCCCCCAAAAGGAAAGGTTAAAGTTACTGGACTGATTAGTAACTTTTTGTTGTGTCTATCTGTCTGAGATAAAGTCTGAGACATATTTAGTGGAAGCTGGCCTCAGATTGCTAGTATTACAGATCTGCACCATCAGGCTTCAGGAATGTTTTATAATCAAGATACTGTTTATCATAAGAGAGCATTGCTTCTTATATGCAGAAGTGATTCCCATCTTACCAAAGACAACTACTTTTACCCTAGACTTGAGAGGGTTGAAAAACAAAATAGAAGACAAAATCCCAGTCAAAAGATGCTTGCCACAGTCTGCTTTCTCCAGTTTGTTTCTGTTGGTGGTCGTCTGTGGTAGATATCGAGATTCTGGGAACCAAACAAGGATCCTCTGACCCAAGTGAGCAAGTCTTATTAATTAGCAAGTCATCTCTCTAGTGCTTGATTCTATAAATATTTTTTTTTAATTGTGAAGTTTTCATAAAACACAGATCTCTGTTTGGCGGTAAGTGGAGATCATGACCGCAGGAACTTTACGTTTACAGACCCTCAGGCATTCATGGTGGGCAGGGACAGTCACTAGGGAGGTACTTCAGCTGTGGGGTCATTCTTCACAAGTGCTGCAGTGAGAAGGCTCCTGACAGATGAAAGTGAGCTGCATAGTTGGGTGAAGCAAGTGCTGTGTGCCTTCATTCTGGAGACAAATGTGAGTGAAGGGCTTAGATTAGCTGCACGTGTGTTACGTCAGCGTGTGGTCAGAGTTGCACACATGACATCTGTACAGAAGCCTGCCTCATATTGTTACCACAGCTATGATAAACACCGAAACCCAAGGCAAAATAAGGGGAAAGGTTTTTTGTTTTTCTTACACTTCCACAGCACTGTTCATCATCAAAGAAGTCAGGACAGGAACTGAAGCAGAGCAGGAAACTGGAGGCTGACATACAGGCCATGGACAGGTGCTGTTCACTGGCTTGTTCCTCATGGCACTCAGCCTGCTTTCCCATAGGACTCAGAACACTTGCCAAGGGGTGGCCCCACCCACACTAGGGTGTAGCCCTCCTACATCAGTCACTGATCCAGAAAATACTCTACAGGCCTGCCTATATGCCTATAGCCCCATCTTATTGAAGCATTCTCCCAGTTGAGGCTTCCTACTTTCCAGTGACTCTAGCTTGTATCAAGTAAACATAAAATTGGCCAGTACAAAGCCTTATAGCACAGGTTTTTGAAAAGGGAAAATGATGTCCTATATAGGCCAACCCCTCCCCCCCATGTCCTCATGTAGAGAGGCTGTATGATCTCAGATCTGTGTACTTTCGGAGCAAGCATTCTTACCCATAAGCCATCTCCTTTGTTCCCACCTTGTTTTATGAGGCAGAGTATTGCACTGGAATGGAACTAGCCAAGAAGGCTAGACTGGACGAAAATACCCCAGGGAACCACTCTCCCTGTCTTCCCCGTGCTGAGATTACAAATGTGCTGCATTGTTCCCTTTTTATTGTTATTTTTAATGTATGTTTTGGGGCTTGAACTTAGATCATTATTCTTGCACGGCAAACACATTATGAATTGAGTTATCTTCTCATCCCTCACAATTTATTCTTTTATAGTGCTGTGAGTCTTACACATGTGTTCCATCATTGAGCTGTTACCTATTCTTCCCTTATTTACCTTTTTGGGAAAGTGTATTTCTTTAGGAACGGACTTTCATGTTTTCCGTGATCTGGCCATGTTTTTGTTAGGGTTCTATTTCTGTGATAAAACACTGGCCAAAAGCTACTTGGGAAGAAAATGTTTATTTCAACTTTCATGATTCAGTCACAGCCCATCACTGAAGGGAGTTGGGGCAAGAACTCAAGGCAGGAATCTGTTTCAAGGAAGTAATGCAGAGATCTGGGGGAAGTGCTTGCCCCTGGTGGCTTGCTCAGCCTGCTACCTGATAGCACCTAGGGCCATCTGGCCAGGGGGTGGCACTGTCAACAGTGAACTGGGCCCTCCCACCTCAGTCATCAATCAAGAAAATACTGGAGCTTGGAGAGATGGCTCAGTGGTTAAGAGCACTGACTGCTCTTCCAGAGGCCCTGAGTTCAATTCCCAGCAACCACATGGTAGCTCTCTTCTGGTGTGTCTGAAGGGAGCAGCAGTGTACTCAAATACATAAAATGAATAAACAAATCTTTAAAAAAATCCAGAAAGAAAATACTGTACAGATTTACCTACAGTCCAGTCTTAATGGAAGCATTGTCTCAATTGGGTCTGTCCTCCTAAATGACTCTAGCTTGTTTAAAGTTGACATAAACTATGCTGTAGAGCCCGCTAAGTGAAAAGAATGTTTGAATCTGAATGTGACCACCTGAGGACAACCTCAGTCCATCAAAGACATGGCATTGTCTTGAACTTAAGACTCAGCAAAGGCTAACAGCTCTGAGGAGTTGTGGGGTTCTAACATGGGTTGTATGCACTGATTTAGTTACTGTTTGATTGTTGTGAGGATACACCATGAATGACCAAGGCTTGCTTAGAGTTTCAGAGGATTAGTTCATTATGTTCATAGCAGAGAAGGAAGCAGCACGCTGGCCAGCCTTGGTGCTAGAAATCCAGCTGAGAACTGGGCATAAACAGCAACAATGGGCTGGCGTGGACTTTTGAAACCCAAAGCCTAGTGTCCAGCAACACACTTCCTCCAACAAGGCCACACCTCCTAATCTTTCTACTCTTTTTCAGATATCACAACTTCCTGGTGACTAAGCATTCAGATAGATGAGCCTATAGGAACCATTTTCATCCAAACCATCACACTTAACTAGAATGTAAAAGTCTGGTCATTCGCACATCTGTGATCATGGGAACCACTCACAGTTTATGGACTGATCTGCCCTGAAATTCTTGAAAATTGGGGAAGAATTAGGAATGCAGACCTCATATGGCAAAACCAAGAGGTGACATGGTCTAGCCTAGAAGCCGTCCTAAGCCTGTTGGAGGAAATAGAGGCTACGGCTCCTGGAGCTGCTGGCACTCTTGGTGTTGGCAGTAGGTCAGCAGACGCTACATGGGAACGTGAACTCTTCTGCTCCATTTCCTACCACTTCATGTGTTAGAAAGGGAGCCGGAGGGCTGGAGAGATGGCTCAGTGGTTAAGAGCACTGACTGGTCTTCCACAGGTCCTCAGTTCAATACACATGGCAGCTCACAACCATCTGTAATATGATCTGATGCTCTCCTCTGGTGTGTCTGAAGAAAGCAACATACTCATGTCCTCACATACATAAGATAAATAAATCAAAAAAAGAAAGAAAAGGAAAGGGAGCTGTATTTTAGAGTGTGAATATAGTTGTCTATAGACACCCAATAGAGGGCGCTCTATTTTCCCAGGTGGGATTCCATTCGCTAGCCAAACTGACTGTAGTTTTAGTCATACCTGTATTTTGTTCATGAGCTGGTTTTCAGAACACACACTGACTAGGGCCTTCTATGAGAATGGAGGATGATATCTAACAGTCTTTGTCTCTTGCAGCTGCAAGGCACAATCCTGCAGTATGTGAAAACTCTGATGGAAGTGATGCCTAAGATCTGCCGCCTTCCCCGGCATGAGTACGGCTCTCCTGGTGAGCAAGGCTGTCTGGAGTACCCTCATTGAGCACATCCCTCATGAGGAAGGAGTCAAGTTGAAAGCTATTGAGAAGGATCAGATTTGAAAGAAGCCCAAACCAGAATTTTCCTGTTCAGAGTAGAACAAACAAACACACCTAACAACTGGGTAGGGCTTTGGGATCATTATTTGTGGCTGAAGAACCAAGGGACCCAGCTTGTCAGCTAGCAAGGATTTTGATAATGGGATATTGAACATATTGTTATCCCAGAAAATAATCACCTACCAAGAAAGGCAGAGGGAGCTTAACTACCAGATCCTATTGCCCTCTTACTGGGGAAAAGCACTCAAAAGCAGCCACAAGGCTTTGCTTCCTGTACCCTCCCTCTGGCCTCTTACCCATTAGATAGTCTTGTTGGTCTGTAAAACATTGTGCCTTATCTGGCTCACAGGCTGTAAGAACCAAAAGTCCTTGGATGTGTACTTCTAGATCAACCTCCAAGACTTGCTGCAGGCTGGTATAATGCCATCCAGATAAACATCCATAATGATCTCAGTGTTGCTTTAGGATCAGTCTCGGCTCTACAAACCTTTGTCACATCAAAGTGCCTTTTATAACCAGGCATCAGTTAAGTGTATTCTGTATCACTGTGACCAAAATACCTCTGAAAAGCAACTTAGGGCAAGAAAGATTTATTTTGGCTCAGTTTCAGAGGGTTCTGTTCATGAACAGTTGGCTACATGTTTCAAGATGAAACATCACGATAAGCAGCATATTAAAGAGGCTGTTTGCCTTGTGGCAAACAAAAAGTAGAGAAAGGGCTTACAAAGAGTCCAGGGCAAAATATAGCACCTGTGGTCCCAGTGGCTGGCTTCTCCAGCCAGGCCCCATCTTTCCTTACCTCTTACTAATGCCATTATTCAAGAGACGAATTTGTTCATTACATCATATTCTAGTTGTCTGAAAACACCATATACCCATAAAGGCATACTTCACTACTCTTCCCCATGTGCTCCTCTAGTCTTACTCACACATAGGAGGCCACACGTGAATGACTCGTGTTGTCATCCTCTTGACTAGCCTGCTGATACGGCTGAGCTCCCAGATACAGTTGGCATTTGAGGGAACTCCTCTGCTATCATAAAATAACCATCAGCATGAACCTGGCTTAGAAGAATCATGTTTTGGTTCACTGAGAGAAAGCAGGTAAGGTAGTAAGACTACAGATAGAAAATTAAATGCTGAAGAGAAAGCCATGAGTCTTGGTAGAGCACAAATCAGTAGTTCACAGCAGTAACTTTGTTCATGCTTGCTGAGGGATAACCCAGGTGAACGGGTCTCTATTACAGTGGGTAGCTAGGGAGTTGTACTGACAAGTGGGAAATAGCAGGAACAGGAGGCATGGGCTCTCTGAGGTGATCAGGATGGTGAATCCTTAAGAAGACTTTTAGGGCCAACCTACGTTTTATGTGGTTAAATTGAAGTATGTTGAATCCAACTTTGTTCTTAGGGTAATTTGGGCTTGTACTAGGTTGTCTTAGATGTCTGTCCATTCTTGACCAGGTTAGCATTGAAAGTAATGACTCAAGTCAGCCATGTTGGCTTCTGTCTTCTTGGGACAATTCTGTGTTGTCTAGGCATTGGCAAAGATTTACTTAAATACTGTGAGAACTCAGAGAAAAAGTGTGCCAGGTTTTCCCACCAATATAAAATAAGCTGGAGGGTTTTTATACTCTTTATCAAATTAGACACACTGCTTTCTATGCCTGTAGAGATCCACTGAGTTTATCAAATTCCTTATCTGAATCCACTAGGGATGATGTTCTGGACTCTCCTTTATTCTTTTGGTACATTGGCATTCTCTGTCACAGTTGCCTTCTCTGAACATAGAGTTGACTGAGCAACCATTGTTGCTGGGAGCATGTGGCAGTCTCCATGACCAGGCAGTGTCGGAATGGCAGGTGCTAGTGCTGTTCCTGAAACCCTGACACTTACTTCTGCTGCCGCAGGCATCCTGGAGTTCTTCCACCACCAGCTGAAGGACATTGTAGAGTATGCAGAGCTGAAAACAGTGTGCTTCCAGAACCTGCGGGAGGTGGGAAATGCTGTTCTCTTCTGCCTGCTCATCGAGCAAAGCCTGGTGAGTTCTCAGGTCAGCCCACCCTAGCTGGGCCGAAGTTTTCACTGCTGGTGACAAATGTTTTCTTCTTTTCCTTCTGTGCTCTCTTTGTAAGGGTGTGAGGTAGGCAATGTAGTAAAGGATCATCATTTTTTCATAGCTGGTTTTTTGGTTTGCTACATTTACAAAACAAAAATATATTGTTTCTCTGTTTAAAGAGTGATTTTTTCCAGTGGACCAGAAAAGTAGCTCAACAGGACACTAACACTATTCCAGGAAATGCTGTGAACAATCCAGTGTTTATTTTTCTAAACTGGGAAAAGTGTAACTTTTCTCCGCCAGACACTTATAATCTTTCTCACTGTGAGCTACTCTTCCTGGGATAACTTTTTCTACTGTTTTAGTCTTTAGAAGAAGTCTGTGACCTGTTGCATGCAGCTCCTTTCCAGAACATCTTGCCTCGAGTCCACGTAAAAGGTGAGTCTGCATCATAAGCCAGAGTCCACACTGCACGTAAAGGAGTAGTACTTACACTGTGCAAACAGAAAAGACCAATGTTCAGTTATGCTAGTACCTGTTTGGAGTGTCCAACCTGGTTAGAACTCATTAACTCAAGCATTTCTAACTCTAATGATATCTAGGATCCATTTCAAAATAACACAGAAACAGGTAAGTGGAGATAATAAAAACATGGCCACCAAGTTGATGGTCACAGTGGATGATGAGAAAAGAGGTTCATTGTACTATTTTGCTTTACATCATGTTTAGAATTTTCAGTGAATTTTGAAAACTGCACATTAAATATAAACTCTTCCATGTTCTTCCATTCTGTTGATAATTGCATGAAAAAGTTAAACTAGTCCAAGCTGAAAGCAGATTCTAAATGATTACACTGCATAAATAAATGCATAAATAAGCTGTTTTAATATACTGTATACTTTAAGGTACTACAATATGCTCTTCCCAAAAAGAACCTGTGTCTATGGAGTTAACTTTAAATTTCTATTAAAAATTAAACTTTGGCAATTTAAAAATCTTACATAAGGACAGAGCATAACAATGTATTTTCCAATACAGAGGGGGAGAGAGTCGATGCCAAAATGAAAAGACTAGAATCTAAGTACGCCCCACTTCATCTTGTTCCGCTGATTGAAAGGCTGGGGACCCCACAGGTAAGTGATGCTGTGGTTGCTAGGAATTGTATACTGGGTAGAAAATCATCTCAGGAGTTGGGAGGGTCAGGGATGGGGAGCAGAAACAGCCTGACTTCAATCGGATGTCGCCTGCTGTCATACTCCACCCTTTCATGAACAACCCTCCCCCACCTCTTCTTTTAAGATAGGGTTTCTGTGTAGCTTTAGCTATCCTGAAACTTGCTCTGTAAACCAGGCTGGCCTTAAATTCATAGTGATCCACCTGCCTCTGCTTCCCAAGTGTGCACCACCACTGCCCCCACAGCTTTTTAAATAGGGTTTCTTCTTAGAAGAAATTGTGACAAAAAGCAAGATACAAGAATCAAGTTTACCTTAGATCTGGCATACATAACTGGACCATTGCCATTCTGAACCAGGATTTTTGTTTTTGTGTGAAGTTGTTTTATGGCCTCTGTTCAGTGGCATTGCTGGCTTTGAGAAGCCAGTTTTTTGTTTTCTTTGTGACTACTAGAAATATCTTTGGAAATTGCCATGTGACCGGGAGGCAAAGTTGCTGCACTTCACTCTTCTAGACTTCGGAATTTTAATCTTTAGAATATAGGTAATTACTGACATAATCTGTTGATGCTGCAAAACCCTGTTCTGCCAACTTAGCATTTTCTATCTACTATGGAATAAGCTGACTGGTGGTAGTATTTTTTAGCCTTTCAATATTCTACCATGGGTTGTAACACTCCATGTAATTTTTGCAGCAAATTGCAATCGCAAGAGAAGGGGACTTACTGACCAAGGAGCGGCTCTGTTGTGGTCTGTCCATGTTTGAAGTCATCCTGACAAGGATCCGGACCTTTCTGGATGACCCCATCTGGAGAGGGCCCCTGCCCAGTAATGGGGTCATGCATGTGGATGAGTGTGTGGAGTTTCACAGACTGTGGAGTGCCATGCAGTTTGTTTACTGCATTCCTGTGGGGACACACGAGTTTACAGTGGAGTAAGTGTGTGTGTTCTGCGACTCTCTGGAAGAGTGGGGGAACCAGCAAGGGAGGTGGTTGCTGAAAGGAGTTTGAAGTCAGTACAGCTGATGAAACTCTTAGAAAGTACACAAACATTGCACTAGTTTAATGCCACTGAGGTGTGGCTCCTTCTTTGATGCCAAAGAAAGGACTTAGCATGAGTATATGGAAGCTACTGACTCTAAATTTCTGGGTGGCAGATCCCTAAAGTTATTACTCTCCCCAGGTCTGTGAACTATAAAATGGCATGGTAGAGGAACCCAAAATTTGCATTATCAAAAATTAGACAAACTTCTTGTGCTTGTTTTTCAAAGGAGCTAATGTACCCTGATCATTGATCTTTGTTCAATCTCCTTAATGGTCGGTACTTGTAGGCAGTGCTTTGGAGATGGGCTCCACTGGGCGGGCTGCATGATCATCGTACTTCTTGGACAGCAGCGGCGCTTTGCTGTGTTGGATTTCTGCTACCATCTTCTCAAAGTTCAGAAACACGATGGCAAAGATGAGATCATCAAAAACGTGGTAGGTTTACAAAATCTTTTATACATTTGTCCTAACATAAAATTCAAGGGTAAACATAATGCACTCTAAACAAATATAACCCAAGAAAGTTTTTTTTTTAATATTTTCTGATTGTTGACACATTATTCTAGTCTTCTAGCTTCTAAACCATGTGGTTTTTAAACTGCTTTTATTAGCTTTCTGTTCCCCATAACTGAATTACAGAAAATACTCAATATATCGTTAAGCTTCCTTCTGCTTTCCATGACTTACTCTGTTGTATTGGTTTTCAGTTGCTCCCAGAACTATCACAGTAGGCTTAATGACAAAAATATTCCCATTGATCATCTCACTTTCAACATCTACATCGGTCAGCTGATTCCCCTGCTTCATCTCACAAAGCTGAAAGGAGTTCCCCTGGAGGCCTTGAAGGATAAATGTGCTTTCAGTCTCCTTTTAGTCACTGACTGAATTCAGTTTCTTCTGTAGCAACAAGGTCCATTTCCTGCTTCCAGCTCATTCCTCACATGCTTTTCCCTTCAAATGACAGGGACCACCCACTTTTGCCATATTGTTCCTATCAACAACTTAGGAAACTTTTCTGCTTAGATTATTAGTCTGGGTCTAGAAACTCAATGTGCGCATGTGTGAATGGTTATTCTATAGAGTTCCTATACCTCCTTTATTGGCTCACTGGAATATAACCAGAATATTTTCTTCTGCTGTGTCTTTGAAGTATTCATTTCAGGTCAATTTAACCAAAATTTTTACTTTCAAAATTCTTAGTTTTAATTTGGTTAAATTATATATATTATATAATATATATATATATTATATTATATATATATATTATATTCAAATGGTAATATTTTGTTATTTTATATAACATTATTTTTAAAATATATTTTTATATTCTGATAATTGAAGGCTTTGGAGTCGGACGTGTAAGACTGGCATGACAAGCTTTTCTTCTCTAACCCGACTTAAATGTCTCCACTGAAGATTTGCTGCCAGTTGTTAGCACCCTGGGTTATTAGAGCGTCTCATCAAGTCTCCAGGTGTAGGCCGTCTTCCGGTCTACTCTTCTTACATTTACCTCCTGAGGGCCGAACCAGCAGTGTCTTCAAGTTCTGTCTCTGTGATCTTTATCCAGACTTAGAAGATTCTCTCCACAGAACTGTTAAACTAGAAATATATATATTCATATATAATATATAAATATTCCAGCTTTGGGCTCATAGGTTCTTTTTGTTTGCTTTTGGGTTTTAAAGGAAAGGGTCATCCAGCGTGACCTGGAACTCACCATGTGCCCAGGCTGGCCTTGAACTCTAAGCAAACCTGTTTCATCTTGAGTACAATACTGATGATATAAGCCACCTCTTCTGGCCAATAGACAAGTGATAATTGAATGAATGTGTTTTATAGGTCTATACTTAGTAATACCAAAATTACAAGGTGGATTTAAATTGGAAATATATTATTCCAACTGTGATATTAGAAAGATGGGGTCAATTTAATTTTCTATAATTTTTCTGAAGTAGAATCATTGAATTTTAAAGTATAATGAATTTAACAGCCTGATCTAATTGTAGCCATTGAAGAAGATGGTGGAGAGGATTCGAAAGTTCCAGATTCTCAATGATGAGATCATCACTATCCTGGACAAGTACTTGAAATCTGGTGATGGGGAGAGCACACCTGTGGAACATGTACGCTGCTTCCAACCACCCATCCACCAATCCCTAGCCAGCAGCTGAGGGCTAAGCTCACAGCATCCCAGTAACTGATGGCATGTTTGTCTTTATGTAAACTATACTGAAATTTTTAGGGGATATTTTCCATTATGTCTGAACCTAATTAAGGGGGTACTTTTTGATCTGAAAGCTTAACTTTATAAAACTTACTTATTTTTCTATACTAAAATTGTATATGCCTTTGGAATTGGGAAGTCTGAGAATATGGTTACTAGTTGTTGGCATTATGGTCTTAACAAATATTTTCATGCTGAATATTCCAGTAGTTATAAAATTCACTCCTTATAAGAGCATAATAACAACTGATTGTATTTAAAAAAAAAAAAAAAAAAAAGAAAGAAAGAAAACCTACCAACTGCTTTCAAGTGTAACAGCTAGCTTTCTTTAGGGGTTTTTGATGGGCTTTTAGGAAATCTTTTCTAAGTCATTGTCCCTTTATGCTAAGATGGTAAAATGTGTCCTCTGTCCAGCAGATCCAACAGTGAGTCCAATCACCTAACGATTAGAAAAATAAAAGCTAACGGAACCTATTTGTGCGTGTTCACTGGCACGAGCAGGACAGTCTGTTCCTGTACGTACCCACATGTCACGTGTTCAGTAGGATGAGATCATGACATCTTTCAAACAAAACTGGAACATGGCATTGAGGTCTGGGCAGGGATGAAATGAAAGGCAGTGAGATGTCACACAACAATTGTGTGCTGTCCATAAAGGACATGAAAGGGATACCAGAACTTCTATAGTATGTGCATCTACTCTTTACGGCCAACAGTGGGGCTGGGGTGGGGAATGGCATGGGGCAAAAAGACACTGCAAAAAGGGGGGAACCTGACTCTCGGCATACCTTCTAGATTTCTGGGGGAATTATCTCACTATGGGACTTGAGAAGTGAAAAAGAGAACCCAGTTTTGCTCTACTAACAGAAGTATGAAGGTGGAAAATTGAGAATCTGGTACAGGATGAGCCACTCACATCCCAGCTACTTGGGAAGCTGAGGAATAAAGATCACTGGAGCCCAGGAGTTCAAGGACAGCAAAAGGAACATAGTAAAATCTGTCTAAAGCAAACCTATCAGAAAAACATCATTGGGCTGGGAAACACCAAAGTCCAAAAGCTTTGAGCTTTATTTTACACAGAAAATAAAACACAGGTACTATTCAGCTGTACTGTAAACCTGAGTTACATTTTAAAGAAGCCTATTTATCAAAAAGTTACCTAAAATATTTTTGTTGATATGAATAGTCATAATGGCATCTGTACTGACCCTATGAAGTGTAGATTTTAAAAGTTACAACCATATTACCAAGTGGTAGGCCAAATAAAATGCTTGTGTACAAGATTATGTACATATAAAGTGTTGTACATACAACACACATTCTCAATGCGGAAACTTCACCCCAAGGGAATGAACATTGGCTTTTTTTATGTGCAAAATAAGACATAGATACAGTACATAAAACAGACATGAAATATATCTGTGAGGGTGCGGGAGAAACCTGTTCTCTCTGGTACTTAAGTTACATAAGAGGGCTGGGAATGTAGCTCAGTTTTAGAACATTTGTGTAGACTATACAAGGTCCTGTGACTGACACTCAGTATGGCCTGCAGCACAAGTCCTTAAGAGTGCCAATAATAGAACAAAGCTACCCCAATCCAAAAAAAAAAAAAAAAAAAAAAAAAAATCACAAAACCAGTACTAAGCCACTATATAACCATGGAAACAGGAAATTGACATAGGCCCAAACCTCAGTGCTTCCTGTTAGTGGGGGGTAGTATGAAGGGGGGTGAATTTTTTAAGCTAATCTATGACTTTGAAGTGGGCAGGTCTGAGGCTGAAGAGTGTTCCTTACATTAGCCTAACCTTTTTGTACCCATTTGCATCTCTCTAGGAACATTTTTTTTCAATTTCTAAAAAAACCAAAATGCATACGGTTCAAACTCTGAAGCAAAATAAACCACTTGGTTCAAAGAGATCTGTTCTACAAACATTTTAAATTGAATCATTTGGAATCAGAATAAGGACTTTTTGTTCCAACTTGTCATTTTTTGCAAACATGAGTTTCTACATTTAAGAAGCCACAAGAGTCTCTGTTGACATCCCAGAGTTGTTAAGGGCTGAATGACATTCTAATCCATTCTGAACACACACTGAGAGGTCCAAGCGCTCACATAAAATGAGAGATCTGGTCACTATGGAAACAGCAAGTACTGACTGATAGCACAGTGGGTTTTCCCAAAGGAGACCAACAGATGTGTGTGGGAAACCATGCGTTTGGGTGACAAATCACCACCTGAGTATTATTTTCTTGGAATCACACACACACACACACACACATAATTATAATCAAAAAGCCTTAGTATGATGAGGTATTGATGGAATGAGGATCACAAATATATATTTTAATGTTCATCACCAATGGAAGAAAACATTTTTATAGGCTTAAAACTTGTCATTAGTGCATTTAGATTTCTGGAGAATGAATAAAAATGTAAAATACCTTTACAATAATACAATGTTATTAGAAATTAGCCATGTACTGAGGTCATTTTAGTGAGCTACCATTGTTTAAATATACGAAAAGTAATTTCTTGATCCAAATTAGTGAAAACTTAAAAAAAGATTGTCTTTAGAGGACATTATTTGAGGACAATTTTTTTCCAGATACATTCTGACACTCAAAAATCACTTTTATAACAGAATTATAGGTTAACTTTTCAAACATATCCTTAAAAGGATGTCAGATTTCCATTTCTACGGGAGATATTTTCACCAGTGTGTTCAATTCCACAGGGTAAATCTTCATTATTATTAAGAACTTCATACATATTAGAAAGATTGCCATTCATTGCCTTTTCATCTTTTCGAAAAGATACAGGCAGACTTGTTAGACTAAAACTGACATCTTTAAAGGCATGCAACAAAAATATCCCCACAATGATTGTGAAGAAGCCACTCAAAGTCCCAATGACATCATCAACAGGCATATCTTGCCATTCTTTAAAAAGAATAGCTGAACAAGTCAAAACTGAAGTTGTAAAGAACACATAATATATTGGAGTCACAATGGAAGTGTTGAAAATGTCCAGAGCCCGGTTTAAGTAATTAATCTGTGTGCTCACACAGACCACAAGGCTAAGCAGCAGAATCCAGGCGAGGGGGTGCTGCAGAACAGGCTTTCCCGCCAACAACTCTTTTATGGCGATACCCAAACCCTTCACACAGGAGACTGAAAATGCTCCAATAACAGAGCAGATTGTTATATACACAAGAATGTTTGTCTGTCCGTGTCGAGGTCCCACCACAAAGATGAATATCAAGGCCACAATGACCACAAATGTTGCAAAGACCACAAAACCTAGAGAAAGCAAAGAAAAGCTATATTGAAACAATGCACACACAAACTCAACAGGACTCTCCCAGTACTGCATCCTCAGATTTATCTTGCCTATAAAACTATTTGATGGGGGGAGGGGGGGGGCGCTGGAGGTATGGCTCAATGGTTAAGAGCACAGACTATTCTTCCAAAGGTGCTGAGTTCAATTCCCAGCAACCACATGGTGGCTCACAACCATCTGTAATGGGATCTGATGCCCTCTTCTGGTGTGTCTGAGGACAGCTACAATGTACTCATATACTCATATGCATAAAATAAACAAGCAAATCTTTAAAAAAAAATTGTAAAAAAGAGACATGTGACTAAAAAAATTCTCGAGTCACCTAGAACAAAAATTAGTTTTCTGTTGCTCCTCTAGCAAAATCATACCTGTACAAATACATTAGATGTACACACTGGAGCATGGAGACACAGTGCAGCTGGCAGAGAGCTTGCCTGGAATATAGAGCCCTCGATTCAATCCTCAGCACCACTTTAAGTAAAAGTACACAGTCTAAACTTAAACTATGCTTCATAGTATAAAAAAATTACACCACATACCCTGGTTGTCCTGGAACTCCATCTGTAGACCAGGCTATCCTCTGCCATTTGAAAGGATGAGTTCAAAGCCATCCTGGTCTACAGAGCAAGTTCTAGCACAGCTAGAGCCACATAGTAAAAACCTGTCTCTAAATAAATAAATAAATAAATCAGTAGTTAGGCGTTGTTTTCTTAAAAGGGATACATTTGGAAATACCAGGATAAGCAGCAAGTCAACAAAAGAACCTAGAAATTGTTGGTCCTGGTTGAGTATGGAGAACAGTGGTATGCATCATAGCTGACAGTTCTGTACAATTAAGTGGGCCAGCCACAGTTCTCAGCAATTCTCAGTTCTCCACTGCAGATAGTACATAAATGGCCTTCTGCATCCGAAGATGAAAAGGGGGAAAGAGGAGGGATGAAGGGCACATTCCAGTAACCCTAGCACTCTGGAAGTAGAGGCAGAGTATGAGGATAACTCATGATTAACTCTGGCTATAGCAGAAGTTGAAAGCTGGCCTAAGCTACATGAGACTTTGTCAAAAAGAAAGAAAAAAAAAAGAGAAAAAGAAAGGCAGTAATAGACATATTTCTGATTGTGCTGAACGTACAGGGTACTACAGAAAATCTGAGAAAACTGAATCCTGAGCTGGGTGTGGTGGCACACACCTATAATCCTAGCACTAACTGGAAAGGCAGAGGCAAGTAGATCTCTTAGTGTATAGAGTTCCAAACAAGCCAAAGTTACATGGTGAGACTGTGTCTTGGATTCTGCATGTTGCGTCAGAATGTGACTCGGTAGCTCAGAACACTCACACCTACTGTGGAGCGGCATTAGAGGTTAGAGGGAACCAGATAACTGGTGCAAAGTCCACCCCGGCTGCCTGATGTGCTTTAGATAAAAGCACACATGGAGAAGAGCTCTAAAAGAAAGCGATGGTTTCTTTGGGACAATTAGGAATAACTAAGCAAGTAAAATAACAATCTTGAGGTAAATTTCAAAATACACAAGAAAACTCCAGTAAGCAAGGCAGTGATGCACCTAAGATTCCAGCACCTGAGACAGTGAGACAGGCACCATGTGTTGGTGGCCAGCCTAGGCTATAAAGTGAGAGCCTAAATAAAATAAAAGTAGAAAGAAGGGAGTAATCATAGTGTTTAAGAATAAAAGTTTTATTGTAAATAAATATAAAAAAACTATAGTAAACCAATCTATGTAAATGTAATAGGTACCAGAGAATGACTATGATCAAGGAAATAGCAGTGATACAAGCATATTATTTAGAAATTAAAAACTTAATTAAATAACAAAAAAGGCAAAAGGCTAGAGATACATGAGAACCACTTATTAATAAGCTGTGAAAAACAATTCATCTATGTATACACAAAATCTAGATTAAAAGAAAAATAAAGGGCTGGAGAGATGGCTCAGCAGTTAAGAGCACTGACTGCTCTTCCAGAAGTCCTGAGTTCAATTCCCAGCAACCATATGATGGCTCACAACCATCTGTAATGGGATCTGATGCCCTATTCCAGTGTGTCTGAAGACAGCTACAGTGCACTCCTATATATAAAATAAATAATTCTTAAAAAAAGAAAAGAAAAGGAAAGGAAAAGAAAATTTAAGTACAGTAACACTAAGCTCTTCTTACCTGGGTCACCTAACTTATGTGACATTTCATTTAAGGTCTCAATCTCCTCTTCCTTTGGAGCATGAATGACCATAACAGTAGATCCTAGGATACTTAGCAAACACCCAATTTTCCCATGAAGATTAAGTCTTTCATTTAGGAAGTATGAAGACAAAATGGCACTAAAAGGAAGCATAAATGTTGAACATTTAAATGAGCTGTTTTCAGACTTTTAAAATTAATAGACTTACAATGCAGATTACCAAGGTCACACAAAAATATTTCTAGCTTTTTGACAAAGAAAATGTACAATCAATCATAAAACTGTAATCAAGTCTTAAAAGTTTGCTTAACTAGAAAACACTGTCTTCACCTGAATTGTGAGCATCCCACTAGCAGGGTAAACTGTGGCTCTGCTCCTCGGCACCTGTCTCCACTGCTCAGCAAAGTATATTCTGCAGTCACCTTCTGATCAGTCGGCTTGACCAGACTGACTGAGACTGCTTAGCTGTGAATACTGTGGCTCCCTCACTCTGTATCAACTGGAAACTCACGTCAGCACCCCATATTACAGCACACTGTAGTAAAGTACTGCCCTTGCTTCTCAAGCATAGTTAACGATACTTCCTCCCTCGTCTTCTTACTGCTTCTCTCTTAAACTGCCATTTTTGTATGAGCCACAGCATCCAGTCTAGGATCATCGGAACAAAATGAACTACCTCCTTCATATCCACTGAAACTATGCGTTTATCATCTTTTTACTCTAAGACACTACATGAAATAAAGACTTATACTTTATACAGCTTAGTTCTTAAAAACAAAACAATAACCTCTGTATCCAAAACAATGCTTCAAGTTTACAAAACTTCAATGTACTAACATTGGCCTTCTTTTTTAAAACTACATTTATTTATCTCCCCTTAACCCCATCTCTGCCTCTTTTCTGGCTCTATCTGTGAAGCTGAGAAGACAACTTGCATAAGTAGGCTGTTTTCCTTCCACCAAGCTTGGCCTAAGTGCTTTTGCCTGCTAAGCCATCATGCCAGCCCTTCTGTATTTATTTAATTCTTTATGATTTGCCTACAATCAAACTAAGTTACTTGGAAATACAGAGTCAATAAACTATAACCTGAGAACATTTAATTATTAATTTTCCTAAAAGCTGCAGAGTTTTTACAACTCACTTCAAATAGGCTTAGCTATTTGAATTAATCATTCTGGTAACAAAACAAACACATTGTCTTGAAAAACAAGTACCTCATGCCAATCTTTAGTGGTATACAACCTCCCCACCACCTGAGACTTAATGTTCTATAATGGTTAATAAATCCTACCTACAAACGTGTATTTATACTTGAATGGTAAATGCTAGACAAGTAACAACTTTTCTAAAGTTAAAATCATTAACATGCTGGTCCTGGCTAGAAGCAGACAGTGTTTTTGTCCCACAAATCAGTAACTATGCAAAGAAGTTAACTTTGAAAAACCACTAGGAGCTGGAGAGATGGCTCAGTGGTTAAGAGTGCCGACTGCTCTTCCAGAGGTCCTGAGTTCAAATCCCAGCAACCACATGGTGGCTCACAACCATCTGTGATGGGATCTGATGCTCTGTTCTGGTGACAAAAGACAGTGTCTGAAGACAGAGACAGTGTACTCACATACATAAAATAAATAAACAAATAAACATTAAAAAGAGAAAAGAAAAACCACTACTACAGATTATTAAAAAGGGTTCAAGTATATTGACATATAATCAGCACTTTAGCATTTTATAGACTACAATCACATTTCTCATGTGAAATACAATCTTACCTTACAAGGACGCTGAGCGCACCCAGTGGAGTCACTAGTGTGGCCGGAGCAAATGCATATGCAGCAAAGTTGGCCACTTCACCAGCTCCCACTGAAGAGATGAACAATAAAAACCCATCTCAGACAGGAATGGACTCAATTTGAAGATGTCAGCATTTCATGCAACACATACCTATAATTTCAACTGTATTGTTGCTCCTAACTTCCCAGTCTTCTCTCAAGGTATGAGTGCTGTAAATTACCAACATCTGGTACCAACAATCCAAGTCAGTAAATGTAATTAAAATCAAGTTTTAATTTAAAATATATAATTTAAGTATGAGCATATTAATATGTTTGTAAAGTAGAACAAATACACTTAAAAGACACTGACACTGAAAAGCCAATTTTTGTGATTTTTATTTTTTGAGATGTCTTGCCAGTTCAACTCCACACTCTCAGTCATCTTGTTTCCTTCTTCCCTACTCCTTTTTTCCTTTCTCTCCTTTCTCCCCCTCTTTTGTAAAGAGGAGTCTCACTATGTTAAGCTGCCTGAACCTAACATGGACTCAAATGATCCTACCTCAGCTTCCCACACAGCTGGAGTGACAAGAACAAGTCACTTTAGCAAATAGATTTTTTTCTCCAACTTTGTAACTTGTTTTCAGTGAAAATGTTGGTTGACTCATCCAATACATGTACTATTAATGCTCTTAATACCGCTTTCTGTTTGACTGGTTTTTCCTAGGAGTGGTGAGAAGACACTTTTTTCCCTTCTTTGGGTTGTTTTGTTTTTGAGACCAGTTCTCATTATGTAACCTAGATTGACCTCATAATTTTTTATTTTGTTTTTATGAGCATGAGTGTTTTGTCTACATGTATGTGTACCCTTTGGTTAGTGTGTATTTTGGAACTAGTTAGAGACAGTTGTGAGCAGCCAATGCTCTTAATTACTGAGCCGTGTCTCCAGCTCCTGGCCTTCTGCATTAGCCTCTTAAGTACAAGGGTCATAGATGGCCATAGATAGGCTAGTGTTCTCCATCATTCTACGCTGCATGTTTTATTACATTTTAGTCAGGCATATAAAGTAGTGTCTTTTACTGCCATTTCCATTCACAGTCCATCACTGAAGAAGTTAGGTTAGGAATGCTGTTTATTGTCTTTGTTTTAATTTGTATATGTGGTTTTTTTATGTGTATTAATGTTTTTGTTTGCCTGTATACATGTGTGCATGGTATCCAAGTAAATCAAAGAAAGACTTGAGCTCTCCTGGAACTGAAGTTACAGATGGTTGTGAGTTTTCTGCAAGAGCAACCAGTACTCTTAACCACTGAGCCATCTCTATCCAACCCCCTTGGTCTTCTTTTCTATAACACCCAGGCTGACACCGCCCACAGTGAGCTGGGCCCTTTCATCTCTATCACTAAGAAAATGCTCCATAGATAAGCCCCCAAGCCAGTGTGATAGAGGTAATCCCTCCACTCTGGTTCACTCTTTTCCTAGGTGACTCTAGATTGTGTCAAATGGAAAAAAACCAATCACATCACTGACCAAAGAGTCTGTTCTCCCCTTATATAAGACTGTCAAAAGGGATGGCAGGGGTGTGATACTTGTATTTTAATCCCTTTTATATTGTCCTGACTTGATATTTCCTGCCTCACCTAAAGAGTAACTGGGGTGCTGGGCATGGTGGAACAGTCTTTAATCCCAGCACTTGAGAGGCAGAGCCATGTATATCTCGAGTTTGAAGCCAGCCTAGTCCATAGATGCTAGACAGGAAAACGCTGTCTTGAGGGAAAAACTTTTTTTTAAAGTAACTAGGGCTACAAGTACCACTATATATCCATCTTTACCTCATTAAATATTCAAAAAAGTTTTGTGTAAAACTGAGAGGACATGCCTGTATCCCAGCACTTAGAAGGTATAAGAAGCAGGGTCAGAAGTCAAGATGATCTTAGCAGTTCAAGTCTAGCCTATGCCACATAAAACCATGTTCGTTAATTAACTAACTAGCTAATTAATTAGTGACAAATGCTCTCACTATGTAGCTCTGGCTGACCTTGAACTAGCTATGTAAACCAAGCTGGCCTCAAACTCAAAGACCAGTCTACTTCTACTGGGATTAAAGGTGTGAGCAACCATACTCTGTGAGTTTCTATGTTTTAAAAAAAAAAGTTTTATACAATAGTTTTTAATATCAAAACTGCTGCTTATGGTCACTACAGATTTACGTATTGTTAAACCCAATAGTCAATGTTCAATCCTCACTGTACTTACTTTGTATCAACATCACCTGATACCAATCCACCTTGGTTTGTTCCCACAAACCCTATAACTTGGCTCCAAAGGCAGAAAGTTTACTTGGTCTCTTGTTGTTTTGAGGCTTAGTTCCAGTCTCTTTCCTCCTCTACTCCTGAACTCTAAATCTACCTACTCTGTATTTGAGTATCTGATATTTGGACTTGTATATATTCTCATTTCCTAATGATACCCTGCAGTCTTCTAGCTTTAAAAAGAGCAACTGCCAATGTTTTGTCACCAGCCTGAATGACTGGTAGAAATTCAAAGTTGTCTAATTCCCAGTCTCACATATCTCCTTAACATTTGTATTTAATACAAACTTTTAACATTAATGCACTCAGAACACACTCCTGAACTGCACAGGTCGTTCCTGTATCTTTAGCATCAGAACAGTAGTTTCTATTGACTGTGACCAAGTCTTCAATGTCCTTCTTTCATACCACACATTTTGGTCAGTAAGAGAATACACACATTTTGTCAGTTCTACATTGAAAACATATTCAGAATTCACTTCACTATTCTCCCTGGTACAACCTTGGTCCATGGTGTCACTCACCTCTTCTTTATATAGTCAGCCTATACATCAACACAGCAGCCAAAAGAAATTATACCACACATTTTACTGATGCTCTCCAATGGCTTTCTATCTAACAAATTCAAAATCCTTTCTGTGACCTAAAAAGTCCAATGCTGTTTAATAAATGCCCTCATTCCTTTACTACTGAACTTTCTTTAATGCTTCCTGAAGTTTTAATATGCTAGTACTAGCTAGGACTAGAGCACATCACTCTAAAGTATGTCAGTCTAAAACTAGCACTTTACTGACATGATTTGCTGGCCCATTAGGAAATGGTAAGGATATTTTAAGGATTGGATCAGATGTAAACCAAGACTGCAGTATGTGAAGGTTAGAACCATACTGCAGGCACTGGTATGACTGGCTGCTGTGATCTCTGTAACGATAGTTTGAAAGTCTTCATGGCACAGCAACTGGCTTCCCTAAAAACAATCAAAAAAAAAAAAAAAAAAAAAAGGAAAAAGGTGCTCTTCCATTTATGATATAGCCTTAAAAGTCAAACAACAAACTTCCTGGACTCTGTGACCACAGCCAGCCAGCACTAATTCTATGCAAGAGAGCATTACTCAATGGTATAAATATGAGGAGGCAAGAACAACTGTGGGCATCAAAGAGAAGACTATCTTATCACACTCGCAGGCTAGTCCCAGTCCTTAACAAAGTCTCTAGTTACTATTTCTTTCATTTCAAATGTTTTTTCCTCATATGGTCAGATCCCTCACATCCTCAATTGTCTAATTATTACTCAAATACTATCTTTTCAGTAAGGCTTGCCCTTCGTGGTCTCCTATCCAAGTCTGTCTACTTGCTCTCCAGTTCATACCCTCCTTCTAGCTTTGTTTCTTCCCTCTATACACATACACACACACACACAACACACTCAAGCATGCATGTGTACATACACCCTTTAACCTACATATCCTTCTTAGTGTTTGCCCCACTTAAAATGTAAGCTTCTTGTAAATGGGCATTTTGGGGGAGGGGTGCTTTTTTCCTTTTTCTTGTGTGTCTTCAGCACCAATAACAATGTCAGGATGTAAGAGATGAGCAACAGATAAACATCTGTTAAATACTCAAGTCTCAGGTATCTCTTATTTTTATTTTTTATTTTATTTTTTTGAGACAGAGTTTCTCTGTGTATCCCTGGTGGTCCTGGAACACATTTTGTAGAGCAGACTGGCCTTGAATTCACAGAGATCTGCTTGCTCCCCAGTGCCAGGAATAAATAAAGGTGTGCACCAACACTGCACAGCCCATGTCTCAGATGTCTGAAGAACAATTCATTTCACACTATAAGTCTTATTTACATTGGTATTCTGTCTCTATGTATGTCTGTGTGAGGGTGTCAGACATCCTGGAACTAGATTACAGACAGCTATGAACTGCCACGTAGGTGCGAGGATTTGAATCTGGGTCCTCTGGAAAAGTAGCCAGTGTTCTCAACCACTAAGCTATCTCCCCGCTTCCATTCAAAGATTAATTTTGTGTCTTAGAGTTTTATCTGAATGCATATATATGCACTATGAGCATGTTGGTGCCCACAGAGGTTAGAAAAGAGTGTTGGTTATCCAGGAACTGGAGTTATGGATGGTTGTGAACTATATGGGTGCTGGGACTAGAACCCAGGTCACCTACAAGAACATGTGCTCTTAACTACTGAGCCATTTTTCCAGCCCCCTTCACTCACCAACATAAAGATAGTGACCAAAAAAAAAAAAACAGTCTTGAGAAAAAAATCATATTCTTTTTCAATTAACTTTCATTTGCCATTTTTTTTCTTTTTTAAAGTGCTAGGGAGTCAAATCCTAGGTATTTTGCATGTTAGGCAAGTGCTCTATTCCTCCCTCCCCCAACAATATCTTTTCCTTTTCTTTTTTTGGATCCAATGTTTCTACCTTTATTTACAAACTCACATGAATGGACTCTAATTGAATCTAGAGGTTTGAATCCATTGGCTAAAAACATATTACATATTGTAAACATGGCAATATATTTAATACAGTATCTGTTCTAAAATAGCTTCATGTACATGATCACATTTGTTATACCTGAAATTAAATTTATATACATTAACGAATTACTAGCAATGGCTGCTCATTTTATGGTTGAGGACCAGGGGCTAGGGCTATATTTTATTATGTCAGAAACATCTTCAAGGTAAAGTTAAAGCTTGTCTTTGATTGGCTCAGCATATCCTTTTTTATATCCAGATTTAAAATGAGGGTTGACACAGGAAATAGCTAGGACCCCTGCTAATTTAAAATATTTTTTAAAAAAACCTTTTTAAGATGCTCAGGGAAAGTGTCTGTTGTGAATTAAAAAAAAAAAAAAAAAAAAAAAAAAACTGAAAGAGGTGAGACGGGTGGAGCTAAGGCCCTTGGGCTTCAGCTGTGGTTTCCAGGCCTCATTCAGTCGTTTGTGATTGAGGAGGAGGAAGTTCAGAACACATGTAGTGATGCAGATGATGCAAAACTCCTTCAGCACAAAGTACAGAATGCAGGCCAGGTACATCCACAGGCACATCGGAGGAGGTCATGAGGACCAGAGCTGCAACTCCACTGGCTGCCATGCCAAGCAATAACTGTAGTATATAAAATGGGGGAGACATTCCAGGTCAGTACTTGGTAAAGTGAAGTCACCTGTAAGGACTTGTCAAAAGCAGATTTTGTTCAGTGGGCTGGCAGTGAGGCTAAGACTGCATTCAACAAGAAGAGCTGGGGCTGGGTGCATATCTGTAATTCCAGCACCCTGGGGGCTCTCTTTAGCCTGGGAGCTTCTTCCTTCCCACCGCCTCAGCATCTCTCAGGCTTCTCCCTGAGTCCATCCAGCTGCTGATTTACAACTGGCTCCTTGCAGCTCTCTCATACACACACTTTTTAACCTACTTATCCGGTAAATGTTTTTAAAGGCAAAGATATATCAAAAATGTTTTAATCAGGTTAGTTTTTGTAAAGAGCTTATTATTTGAAATAAATAAGCAATTAATTACATTATGTTTACAGGCTTCAATCTATTTTGAATTTAACTTATAAAAGCAAAACAGTTTAAAATTTTACTAATATTAGCTGTTACAACATACAGTATTTAACATATAGATATAATAATGCTTTCTTGAAAATGCTTGCTATACATACTTGACAGCAGTCCAGCCCACCACAACCATTCCTTAAGATATGCATGGCCTCCTTGACCTGTTAATGAAGAAATATTTTATTTTGTTGGAAGATTATCATTCTCTTGTAAAACGTGTAAAAAGTATTAATTAGTCACAGACTTTAAAATGTCTGATATGAGATTTCTTGGATATATCATGATTGTCTTAGAAAAGAGATATGAGAATCACGATTGGTAAAAATGTTTATCTCTGTACTATACTCTGGAGTTAAAGAACTAACTTAAGCCTAGTACGTAGTGTCCTTTTTAAAAGGCAGCTTTAATGAATGAAAAAGATGAACCAGCAAAAAGTAACAAAGCTGGGCAAGTGGTGCCCACCTGTTATCCCAGCACTTGGAGGTCTCAAGCTAGATGAGTCCCACAAGTCTGAAATACAGAGTAAGTGCCAGGGGAGCCTGAACTAGAGTAAGATTCTTTCTGGAGGGAGGGGCTGCAGAAATAGATCAACTTCAAATGAGTTAGCAGTCAGCAGGGTGGAAAGCTATTTAGACTTATGTAGCCTGAGAAACTACGGTCCTACAAAGACTGAGAAATGCTCACAGACTAGGCTGCCAAGAGACAACCTACTTTTTCCTTGACCAAATGAAGTTGAAAAGCAATTGGTCCTTCAGCCATTGTCCATAAGAAAAAAAAAGTGAATTTTACAAGCCTATAATTTAGGAATAATAACAGGATGCCTTAAGACCAAGGTTGGACAGCTATAGAAAATAGCTAAGATGCGATTTTCTCCTTTGTCCATGAAATCTTAAGAGATTGTTTTATGTTTTAGCATTGCTGAACTAGATCTGGCCACAAAGATGGTCTATTCATAAGATCCAATAAGGTCTGAAATGAAGTACAACCAGGACGATGGAATGTAAGCATTAATATCTCATAATGAAGGGAACTGTAATGGATGTCCATGGATTGAACTTTAGTTCAATTATACTGAGTATCGTCCAGAGTACTTACACATTCAGGTCAATTAGAGGAAAACGCAAACCAGGCAAGACCATTCTTTCCTTTGTGCAATTTCACATCATAAAAAAAAAAAAAACATCTAAGGAAGACATCACAAGTCTATCTCATACAAAACATCCCAGTCTTCAGTAAAAGCCTGGTTCTATTCATGGATCACATTTCGTCCCACACAGACAAAATGAAATTTAAACCTTAGAAACTACTTTGGCACTGGTCCCATTCCTATTTTGACAGTAGCTTATAGAAGAAAACAGTTAACTGCTTTTGACAACTTATTTTTCTCATTATAAAACTGGTATCTGATTATCTATTAAATATTTAGAAATCTCTTGAGCAGTTCAAATATTTAAATATAACCACAAATAATGAAGACAGTGCTTTTATACTCAAAGAACCTGAGTGTATGAGTATATATGTAGTTTTTGCTACTTAGAGAACGTAACTTACCTGCTCTCATGGAGCCTTTTCTGGCAAGTCGCAGAAGGCCTTTTTTTTTCAAAATGAAACTCCCACCAATGAAAATGCTGGAGGTCATAGCCAATCCCAGACCAATATAAAAGTCATATTTTCCACGCCCCAGGCTCATTTCGTTAGTTACTCAAGTTCCTGTGAGTGACATTGATCACTGAACAGAGAAACTGCTGTACTGGAGGCAGGATGATGCAGTCTTCAAACCTAAATGATATAAGGTGCGATTTTCACAAAATGATGACGGCTTGTATACAATTTAAATATTTACTTCATTTCTTTCCTCATAAAGAAAAAAAGAAACTACTTTGGTAACGGTCCTGTTCATATTCTGTTATTATTTATAGAATAAAGCAGTTAACTGCTTTTCACAACTTATTTTTCTCATTACAAAACTGGTATCTGATTATCTAATAACTGATTAGAAATAACATATACTATCTAAACTTAGCATTAACCTTATTATATTTCTTCTAATATGGCAAAAATGTAGACTGTAATATAAAATCAAGTTTGGATTAATTTTATAATTTCTGGCTTTGTCTTGTTGTTTTAACTATTTTCAGTCATAACTGATAGTCCGTAATAAAAGTTTGCTCTTAGGGAAAAAAAAGAAAAATTCAATATAACAATACATGAATGTAGGTTATCAATATATTTATCTATATACTTACTGATATATTTATCTCCATACAGTGAAAATTTTTTCTTGCATATATATTGTTCTTTTAGAAATATGCATGGGGCTAGGAGTGGTAATATACGCCTGCAGTCCTAGCACTCAGTAGGCAGATGCAGGACGAACTGGAGTTTGAGGCCAGCTTAGGTAACATAGGGAGCCCCTACATGGCCAAGGGAAAGCAAGCTATAAGGATATAAAAGTATATGATGACCTATCCTATCTGGAAACATGCTGAAAAGAGCAGTTTTGGCACTATTTTGTTAGCAAAAGATGACATGTTAACAAGCATATCTACTGGAATATGAACTGTAATAGTGTCGGTCTTTAGAGAACATAAGGACCAGAAGGTTCAATCCCCAGCTGACAGATGGTCCGTTTATTTTCCAAATAAGCCAACTCAAAAATAAACATACTTTTCTCCAGCTTTCAGAATCCCAGATTAAGCTTGAAGTAAAAATACTTCCTCAGCCTCCTGAGTACAGGTTACAGATCACTGACACCATTCATGCTTCAATGTCTCTGATCAAATAGAATTTATTAGATGCATGCTACATGCACTAAATTATTATTTTAATCCTCTAAATAAAATGGTAAGGCTTTTTTTTTTTTTTTTTTTTTGGCTAAGTAACTAAGTGGCCAAGCACATACCTAACATGCACAAAGCCTTAGATTTGATTTCCCAGGAGCAGACACACCCATGCCAATGCACATACAAAACAAACATGGCAACTTTTAGTCTTCAATCGGAAGGCAGACAAGAAAAATAGTACTATAGCAACAATAAACACCACCACACTGAGTTGGCAGCACTCACTCCAAACTGGGGAAAGACCAGTTCATTATGACTCCCATACACTTCAGTAAATACTTCTCATCCACACTGATTTGGGACTTGACTACGAGGCCTGCTCTGATAAATGGAAAAGAATATGTGGCACATTACAAGTTTAGCATCTGGACCAAAAGTCTCCTACACTTTGGTTATTCCTTTATACCCTGCCATCACCACATGTAATGGTTAAACCTGGTTGTCAACTTTACTACATCTAGAATCAAGTAAATGCAAGCTTCCAGACTCTCCTGTAAGGGGTTTCTCCAATCAATGGAAGGCCTACCTTAAATGTGGGTGGTATCATATAGTGGCAGCCTAGATAAGCGAGCATGGAAGAAGGAAACCTAAGCTCTAAACAAATTATTGGCCTTGTAAGACCACAGCTTTCGGGCAGCTCCAAAGTATGCTTCATGTTTTCTAGATCAATACAGATGAATAGAATGAATGTTAATTGACCCTAAAAAATAAAGCTGCCTATTCCAGAGTGGCCATTAAGATGTAATAAATAGCTTCATCATCTAGATCAGCACTGTAACATGGAACCAAAGTGCCTAGCCAGAACTGAAAAATATCCAAGTACAATAGGAAGCAATAACACTAGATAGTAAGTAAAAAACAATGTCAATGCTCACAGCCTGGGGGAAGAATAAAGGAAAAGCCTAACTATCAGCCAGGCAGTGGTGGCACACATCTTTAATTCCAACACTTAGGAAACAGAGGCAGGCCAATCTCTTGAGTTCTAGGCCAGCCTGGTCTCCAAAGTGAGCTCCACTATAGCCAGGGCTTCACAGGAAAACCCTATCTCAAAAAAACAAAAACTAACTACACAAACACTCCTCATAAAGTGGAAGGTGAAGACTCACAACTGAGATTGTCCTCCAATCTTCACAAATACACCCAAAAACACATTCACACACAAATGTTTTTATCTACAAGTGACCAGTAAATAACCAAAAAAAAAAAAAAATGTTAATAACATTTACTTGACCAATGAATAACCAACAACTTTAGCTATCAGGAAAATGTAAATAAAAATTAAACTGCGATTCCATCTCAACCCAGTCAGAATGGCTATCAAAAAACAATAAAGGGAGAGGAATAAGGAAACATTAACAGAGGTGTAAATGAATACAGTCTATTTGTATGAAAATACTTCCAAAAACTAAAAACAAAAGATATGATCTAACTATACTATTTATGGCCTGTGCCTAAAAAAAACTGCTGGCATGCCATAAAATCATCTTCATATGTTTACTATACTCTGTTCACAAGTCACAAAACACCACAGCTGATGCCTATCAACAAATGAACGAACAGTGTTAGCTATCCTAGAACTCAAGAGATCCACCTGCCTCTGCCACCCAAGTACTGGGACTAAAGGTGTGTGCTACCACTGCCCTGCTTGGCACAAAGATTTTTAAGAGCTGGAAGTGCTGGATGACTCCAAAGAAACAGCATTTTTAGACTAACTCGGTTGGTAAGAACTATAATATGAGCTCACATTATATGTGACATTACACACAAGTTCCACCACACAAATCCCAGCACTGAGAAGGGAAAGCAGACACAAAGTCTTATTCCTACCCAAAAAGCAAAGTTATAACCAATCAATCCCTACTGGGAAAATTCAGTTTTCTCCAATAGAGTGATACTGGATGGGAACAGTTAGCCAATGCAAATGGACTCCATGTTTTTGCTTTGTCATTTTTTTGTCTTATTGGTTTTCTTCTATCTATCGTGTGAAAAGAGAATGAGAATATAAAATTGGGGGGGGGGTCTAAAAGACATGGTAGGTGGAGAAAGAATATGATTGAAACATATTACATGTATGTTAAAGTTCCTCATGCTGTGATAAACACTATAACCACAAGGATCCTGGGAAAAAAGGGGTTTAATCTTGCTTGCAGTTCCACATGACAGTCCATCATCAAAGCCAGGGCAGGAACTCTGAGGCAGAAACTGATGCAGAGGAGTGCTGCTAACTAGCTTGCTCAGCCTGCTTTTTTACAGGACCGCCAGCCCCATGGATGAGTGGCCAACGGTGAGCTGGGCACTTCCATATCTATCATCAGTCAAGATAATGCATCATTAGCTTGCCACTGGCCAGCCAGTCTAGTAAGGGCATTTTCTCAACTGAGGTTCCAGAATCCAAAACAACACTTGCTTGTGAGAAGTTGACATAAAACTAGCCATCATGATATGACAAAAAAATTAAAGCAAGCAAACAAAAATACCAATATTATTTGCTGCCTTGACATCTGATACAGTTAAGGAAACAATGAACTGCTTCACCACAAATTTCCCTTCATACTTTTATTTTAAAAAATTCCAAAGTCAAACTAACATTATCACAGTAACCAGGCACTGTTTTGTTTATATCATGTAGTGGGCTTTGGTATTCTCCCAGACTAAGAAATTATCAAGTCAAGTAATCACATCTCCCTCAGGAGCTACAAGCCACTCTTCTGATTAAAAAGCCTGCCTGCTACAGTCCTTTACTCTAGTCTGAATACCACAGCCATGAGGCTATGCACGGTGTGTGCAGTGCTCCATTTCTCTGGTTTGAGTACAGGAAACTAAGAAACTGCTGTCTACCTTACATGCCAGGATTGTAAAGTGAGAACCGATCGCCCCTCCTCTATCAATAAGATAAAGGGGTGATTAAAATAATGCATTTATTTTTGCACTTAAGTTCAAATAAGGGTGTACATTTTCATAGTTTGGTGGCTGGTGGCTACTTCTGAATTTGACCTCCCCAACTGGCTGATTTCCAGAAGTACACAAAGTAAAAGAGCAGCCTTAATTCTAGAAAGCCATCCATTTTTATTCTAAGGTCAATGAAAGCTAATTGCTCCTAGTTTTATTATGCTTTATATAAGAATTTCCTTCACAATTTAAAGTTTTATGGCACTGTTTAAAGTCATTTTCTATGTTTTTATTACTTACACACTACCCAAACATATAGAGTTGAAAGGGCTTTGGGGGGCAAGTTGCCGCGATCATGTACATGTGGTTTTAGAAATGACCAATTACTGTTCTCTTTGAAAATACTTTTAAAAACTTTATTTTATGTAGAAGTGGTCCTACATGCATGTACCCATGTGTGCCACTGGTGCCCTTCAAGGCCAGTCTCCTGAAACAGTTACAGATGGCTGTGAGTGCTGGTCAGAGCAACAAGTGCTCTTAACCACCAAGCCAAGTCTTTAGCTCCCCGAAGAAAACTCATTATCTTCAAACTCGCTGTGTTCCTTAAAGAAAACTACTTTGGCTATCTGTGGTGGTTTCCCACAAAAGCACTCATTTGTGGTAGCAAATTTTACATGAATGGGTTTCTAGAATTAAGGCTGTTTTTTCAGTCTGTTTACTTCTGGAAATATACCGGTAGGGGAGGAGTGCGGACTTGTCTTCAAATTGTAAAGCAGCCACCAGCCACTAAACTATGAAAACTGATGACCTCATTTGGACTTACAATTTACTAATTGGCCATATGTGGGAATGACTGTCCTGAAAGAAAAGAGTTGCTTTGAGTTTCTGATATGGTCATACCCTGCTCTCTTTAACTGAAGGTCATACACAGCTGAGCACATTCCATGGGGACTTTTTTTTTAAAGACAGGGCCAAGCTCAAAGACAGCTGAATAAGAAGGCATATAGCTCAGCAAATATGAGAATTCAAGTTCAAAACCCTGCACCTAAGTTTTAAAAAGCTGGGCATGGCCTCATCAGTACCTATAATGGCAGCACCGGGAACAGGAGAGAGCTCAGGCTTGCACAGCTACAGGTTCAAGGCCCTGTGTCTAGGTAATAAGATGGAGATTAACAAAGCAGGACTCTTAACATCTCTAAGTGGAAGAAGCTAGGAATTAGGAAATGGGTGGAGACATTAAATAACTTGTTATGCACCAGCAGGCAGCAGACCCAGGACTTAATACAGGTCCCATCTTTTGTTCTCTCCTAGTCACAGCAAGTAATTTGCAGCTAAAGCAGGGTCCCAATGTAGTTACCTTCTCTGCCCCAGTAGTCTTCTTCCTAGTGCCATCAATATTCTCACCAAAAGTATACAAAAGAGCCTACAGTGTCATAAGTGTTCTACCTTTAGAACACGATCTTGCATCTGCTCTACCTAATCAGATTGGTACCTCCATGCCTCCTGGCCCTAAACCAATTTAAACCATACAATGCTGTCAACTGGGGTAGAAAACATCTCTGCCAATCTTATTCCCCTGCTTAAAAAACTTACAAAATGTAGTGCATGGTTAACATGAGCAGAAATTTAAAACAAACAAACAAACAAACAAACAAAAAAGAACGATTACTACTTACCAAAGTCTTAATGCTGTAATTAAGACCAATAACTAAGACTCTTCCTTTGTTCCACACTTAACTTTTAAACTTTATTTCCTAATACCGAATTTCACATACTTTGTGTTCTTCCCATGGCTGCCACTTTAACCTACTCCTGTCTATTTACCATCTTCATTGCAAAGGGTCTAATCAAAAAGCACACCTGTAAGCAAGTCCTGCTTTAATTCCAAAGTAATTACCATGTTTCATGAATCCTCTGGTCTTCAGCCTGTTGCATTCTGAATTTCCTAACCTGTATTCAGGTTACTTATATAGAGCATAACCTCCTTCACTGTGGCTCTCAGTGAAGAACTGGCTTGTCTATCAATCACATTTACTTAAACTAACAAAGATGTTCTGAGTACACAATATATTTATGAACAGGGGATAGAGTAATGAAAAAACAGACCAAAACTGTGGTCTTCATGAAAGTTACCTCCCAGTTGGAGGCAGGGTAAAGCAGTAAATAAAAGGACACTGCAATGTAGTAAATGCTGTGCACATTAAGGCGCTAAGGAAGGAGGCCTTGATGAGGTAACACTGAGCAGACTTGAAAGGGATGGAAAAAAGAACAAAGCAGCAATATAAACGCAGGCTCTACTTAAGAGCAGGTATGCTTCTTTCTGGGAAAGATTACTATGGTTGATCCTAAGTAAGCAAGTTATGTGAGATACCACAGTCCAACAACATTATATGTCAGACCACACGGGAGCCCCTATAAGCAAGACACAAAGCCAAGACATAAACACACCTGCAATCCATTTATTTTTACCTACAGTCATTACAGAACTTTTATACAAGTGTTAATTTCAAACTTATCTACACAAAATTAATACAATTACATATATACAAAATGTTATACCTGGGAATGTTGTAATCTGAGATATGTGCTTAGTTCTACAATACAGAAGTATGTAGAACTCTGTTTAGTTTGTCAAACTTTAAAGTCTCTAGTACAATTTTTACTAACTCCAACCTTCATGTTATACATTAAATCTCACAACTTACTCTACATACCTATTAACCTTGCATCCTTTGATGCAAGTCTCTCTTTTACCCCACCATCACCATGTCACTCTACAGAGTTCTTGAGTGTACCACAATAAATACTGATAAATAAGTCAAGAGTTGAGGTGAAGCTTTGTATATTCTCTATAGAAAAAAACAGGTACTATTTAGTCATGTGACTCATTTTTGTATCTTCACAGAGCTTCAAAACAAGTAGAACTGCCTTTCTTACATCCAATGACAAAGGGCTACCGCTTCACACAATATCAGAAAGCCTTACTTCTCCTTTACACTACAGAAAACACATCTCACAATGTAGGCACTCATGAGAGGGCTCAGGAAACAGAGTGGCTCTGCTATTCCTGACTGTCATATCATCTTAAAACGTCTCCTTTATGTAGTCCAGGCTGGCCTTGATCTTGAAATCATCTCATCCCAGCCTGAGTGCTGGAATTACAGGCTTGTACAACACCATACCTGGCTCTAAAAGTTCAGTTCTTAAGTCTACTTCTACATAGTTTGTACTGCTATCTAAAGCTTTTAGCAGTCCCAATGTCAAGTTTAGATCATTTTTCTTGTGAGTGCACACCAACCAGGAGTAGTGGTGTTTCCCCATGTGAGATCACATCTGTGGAAAACTAAAGAAAACAGCATTATCAGTCACTCACCACCTTATTTTTGCAGATGGAGTCTCCTCAATTAGCCTGAAGCTTACTGACTCAAGACAGAGGTGAGCTGCTACACGTCTAGACGTTTATGAGGGTGATTAAGAGAAATCTTTTACCAACTGAGCCATCTTTCCAGTTCCTTGGCTAATAACTTTAAATCCACACTTAAAAATACTACTGAACCTAATCTCCGATCTAACTTAGCAGCACTGTTAGAAATTAAAGTTTTAACTTACATGTAAGCTTAATATGGTCTTTCTTTTAAAAAACAGAGATGACTTATTCATTCTCATTTCCTTGGAAATGCTATCCTTTATTCCCATTTAAAGTATTTAACCATGGCAGAGTAGTTCCACCCTGGAAAGAAGAAAATATGGAAGTAGGTGAAAGGACAGAAAATTACTAGATACTTTTAGAAATTGGAATGGAAGACCTCTGCTCTTGGACTTCCTCTTTTTAACTTTAAAAATAATAATGGATCAAATGGGCAGTTGATACAGAATCTCAAGAAACAGAACTCAAAACGCACTGCTAAACTAAATGCCTTAACATTATAGTGGCATGAACCAAAGAAGCATGAACCCAAAACTCTGCGTTTTGTGTAACTGCATGAAAAATAAGACTCGCCGATCCTATTAAGTGTTAGAGAATTGAGACATGCATGCTCAAAACGTTACAGCAAGCTGAAATCATCTTCTAAAAACTCATGAAGGCAAATAAAACGGATATACTGAACTTATCGAGTATGCGATCGGACAGGGCCAACCAGCCAGACTTCCGCCGGATTGAATGGCAATCAATCCGACTCACCATAGACTTCCTCACTGCGGATCACAAGGGAAGCCGAGTTCACCTCAGAACTTGAAAAAAAAAGTCGCCCCTAGGGCCCTTCTCAGACCGCAGGCGGCCGAGACGGCCAGCAGCTCAGCCCGGGTGCTTGCTTACAGGAAGTAGCTACCTTAGGGCCGTCGCAGGCCGGCGAGCGACGCGGCTCCCTCCGGGTGCCCGCTCAGACCCCAACACAGGCAGCTCGCTCCTGCTCGCACACAGCCACCGTCTCCGGCGACGTCCCTCGGGAAGTTCGTGCATCCGGGACTGCAGTGAACGCCGCCTTCTCCATGGGAGAGCCGAGAAGAGCCTACCTCGGACAGCCTTCGGCCGCAAAGCGGCCAGCACAAGAGGAGCCGCCGCGAACCTGCCGGGAAACCTGGACGCAGATTAGTGACGTCAAACCACGTGCTCACCGGGCGGGCACAACTCCGGCCCCGCCCCCACGAGGCTATTAGCTGGGCCCTGACTGGGAGCCGAGGAGTCGTATCTTCTAAAATGATCTTTGCTCAGCAACTGATAAAATAAAAAAATCAAGCCCTGTGAGCCTCTTATTTAAAATCCACTTTCCTGGGAGTCTTCACGTGAGAACTTTGGGACTGAGGGCGTGGGTTTGATCGCAAAGGGCGGAAGTAGGCGGGACAAGGAGACAGGTTTCCAGGAAAGAGGCTGTAATGCTTGTGGAAAACCTTGTGATTTGGTAAGAACCGGTCTTCGACAAGAGTTCTTTTCCACGAAATGCACAAGAAACACAGTGCTAACTTTTCCTCAGCTGCTTCTGGTTTGAAAAACATCCATCGAGGGCAGCTGAAAATCCTTGGTTACAGGTGTAAAGGTCTTTGAATATATTACTCCAGAATGTGGCTAATCTCAAGAAGATTAGTTTGGGTGTGTTGGGGGCGGGGGCGGAATCTTTGTAAAATGAACTATATTTATTGAGACACAAAAACAGCACGGGTAGTTTTCCTATTCTAATGCTTTGGAAGTGTGGGAGTGGCTAAGTAGCTAATTTAAAAGAAAATGGAAAAAAAAACAAAGATAAAAGAAAAAAATTTTAAACAAAAAAAATAAAAATAAAAAAAAATAAAAGCTACGTGACAACCAGATACCCAAGTATCTTAAAACTAGCTCAATTCTTAAAATTTTCTCAATTCTTAGGTTCAGCTAATTCCTAGATGACTTGTAAGCCAGAGAATCGTGGTTGGCAAGTGGGACTTTGATAAATGAATCATGGCTCCAATTTTCTCCACCTTTCTATGTGTCCACACTTTTTACAGTACCTGTATTTCCACTCTCCCTGAATGTGCAATGGCTGGGGGAATGGTGTTGAGCAAAGAAAACTGCCAGTTGTCTGAATGAAACTTGATCAAAAGCCTGGACTGGTGAGCAGGAGGGAACAATGAAAACAATGGAGAGCAGGAACAAAGCCACCCTTCTGACATCTAATTCAGAACCGCTGGCAGGGGTCAGACTGGTGCACATCAGCAAAACGGCCCCACTGACCCGTAGGCATATGAGAAAGAATAAGTGATTGGCATCTCATTTTGCTTTGAACTGCTAGGCATGAATAACTGTAAAGGTGACAACAGATACCTCCAAAGGCCTGTTGATTATCACAAAAGTACTGGTTGATTCATTTGAATAGGTGTGTGTGGTGTGTGGGTTCAGCATTGTAATTTAACCAAAGTAAAGAACTGTCTTGTGGCATTACTTAGGCTTTTTGTTTGTTTCTTTGTTTGTTTTTGCCTCTGTCGAAATAACCCAAGATATAGATTTGTCTCATCTATTTTCATCATTATAATCCTTAAGTTACTGACACATTTCATTATCTGGTGTTCCCAACCAACACGTACAACACGCAGTGGTTATGCCTGTTTGGTATGCAGCCTCCTTAAATGCCCAAATAATTTTTCTAATGCATAATGGTCCATATCTAATATCTTGTGACTGGTTCAGGCAGTGATCACAGGAACTTTTAAAGTTTTAAAATCTAATTTTTCTAGGCCCTTAGGGAACAGAAACAAAAGGATTGCCACAAATTCAAGACTAGCCTGAGCTACATACACATATCTGGGAAGCTTGTCTACAGTGTGAGACCTTGTCTCCAAAGGAAAACAAAGCAAAAGAAAAATTAAATAAAACTGTAATTCTCGTATCTTCCTGATGGAATGTAAAATAGCACAACCCTGGGAAAAATGGCTGACAGCTTCTACAAAAGTCAAATATACTTAGATGTGGTAGCAGATACCTTTAATTTCAGCATTCAGAAGGCAGGGTTTAACCCAGTCTGGTCTACACAGGAAGTTCCAGGACAAATAGTGCTACATAGAGAGACCATGTCTCAAAAAAAAAGAAAAAATTAAATATACTCCAACTATATGATCCAATACTGTAAGGTATCTATCAAAAAGAAATGAAAGCATGCATGTAAGTGTGAGATGAATTGTAAATAGACGTAGCACAGCAGTTACATTTGCAATTACAACAAACACACCCACCCGGATGCTTCTCAAATGGCCTGATGAGACTGTCAATAAACAGTATTACATTTCTATAATAAAGGGAATGAAGTACTGATAGATGCTATAAAATAACTGAATCTTTGATAAGTGAAAGCTAGCCTTTCTTTGTACATAAAATATCTGGCAAAGAGAATAAAAGGAAATGGGGGTTAGAGAGATGGCTCAGCAGATAAGAGCACTGGCTGCTCTTCCAGAAGACCCGGGTTCAATTTCCAGAACCCACATGGCAGCTCACAACTGGCCGTAACTCTAGTTCCAGAGGATCTGACACCCTTGCACAGACAAAATTAAAAAAAAAAAAAATCAATGCACATAAAGATAAATCTTAAAAAAAAAAGTCTAGGGAATGGGAAGTAGTACACAGTATCGTAAAGTGGTTATTTGGATGTGGAGGGGCAAGAAAAGTAGAAGGTTGCAAGTACCAATAGAAAATTGGGATGATGACTGTTTTCAGTTTTTGCTCATGATGTTACTTTCATCATACGCACCGCTTATGCTTGTGGTGGTCTGAATATGCTCAGCCCATGGGAAATAGGAGGTATAGCCTTGTTGGAGAATGTGTCACTGTGGTGGCTGGGATTTGAGGTCAGATATACAAGCTCCGCCCAGTGCACAGAGAGTCAGTCTCTTGCCTATCTTCCAATCAAGATGTACTCTAAGCTCCTTCTTTACCACCATGTCTGCCTGGATGATGCCATGTTTTCCGCCATGATGATAATGGACTGAACCTCTAAAACTGTAAGCCAGCACCAATTAAATGAGTTGCTTTATTCATGGTGCCTCTTCACAGCAATGAAATCCTAACTAAGACAACGCACTATATGTTTATAACCTATTATGTGCCAATTATATCTCAATAAAGCAATTAAATCCTATTTGTCTCGGCTACAAAAGCAGTCGAGGTTTTTTTATTGTAGTAGTTTTTTGTTTGTTTTTGCTTTTTGAGACAGAGTCTCACTAGGTAGTTCTAGCTATCCTAGAAATCACCAGGCCTTGAACTCACAGGGCCTCTGCCTCCCCACCTCTGGGATTAAAGGAATGCTGGCAAATAGTACTGTTTATTTTGTTTTTCAAGACAGGGTTTCTCTGTGTAGCTCTGTCTGTCATGGAACTTACTCTGTAGACCAGGCTGGCCTTGAACTCACAAGATCCATCTGCCTCTGCCTCCTGCATGATAGGATTAAAAATCTGCAACACAACATCTCGCCTTAAAAATCATATTTTTAAAACTGTGGCTGGGGCTGGAGAGATGACTCAGAGGTTAATAGCACTGTCTGCTCTTCCAGAGGTCCTGAGTTCAATTCCCAGCAACCACATGGTGGCTCAAAACCATCTATAGTGAAACCTGGTGCCCTCTTCTGGTCTGCAGGATGCATGCAGGCAGAATGCTGTATCCATAATAAATAAATAAACAAAAGAATAAAAAACCTGTGTAAGTTTTGGTTATATTACAAAAGCACAAAACTGCACAACAAATCATATTTTCCATAAGCAACACCTATCATTAGAGTTGCCTTTCTATAACTTGCTTTTTTTTTTCATTTTTATTGGATATTCTCTATTTACATTTCAAATGTTATCCCCTTTCCCCAATGCCCATCCCCCTCCCCTTGCTTCCATGAAGGCGCTCCCTTTCCCAACCACCCACTCCCACCTCAGCGCCTTGGCATTCCCCTACACTGGGAAAATAAGCCATCACTGATCCAAAGGCCTTTCCTCCCACTGATGTCAGACAATGCTGTCCTCTGCTACGGGTCTCTCCATGTGTACTCATTGATTGGTGTTTTAGTCCCTGAGAGCTCTGGAGGGTTTGTTTGGTTGATAATGCTGTTCTTCCCATGGGGTTGCAAACCCTTTCAGCTCCTTCAGTCCTTTCTCTAGCTCCTTCATTGGAGTCCTTGTGTTCAATGGTTGTCTGCAAGCATCGTCCTCTGCATCAGTAAGGCTCTGGCAGGGCCTCTGAGGAGACATCCATATCAGGCTCCTGTCAGTAAGCATTTCTTGGCATCAGCAATAGTGCATGGATTTGGTGGCTGCATATGGGGTGGACCCCAGGATGATCTTTTCTTCAGTTCCTGCTTCTCTATTGTTCCTGTAGCTCCACCCCCCAAGAGTGTTTTGTTTTCCATTCTAAGAAGGACTGAGGCATTCCCATTCTGACCTTCCTTCTTTTTGAGCTTTATATGGTCTGTGAATTGTTTCTTGGGTATTCTGAGCTTTTTGGGCTAGTATCCACTTATCAGTGAGTGCATACTATTTGTGTTCTTTTGTGACTGTGTTACCTCACTCAGGATGATTGCTTCTAGTTCTATCTATTTGCCTAGGAATTTCATAAAGTCATTCACCATGATCAAGTAGGCTTCATCCCAGTGATGCTGGGATGATTCAATATACCGAAATCCATTAAAGTAATCACTATATAAACAAACTCAAAGGAAAAAAAAAAACACATGATAATCTTATTAAATGCTAAGAAAGCATTCGGCAAATCTAACTTGTTTTTCGGGGGGGGGGGGCACTGGAAGCTTGGGGGAGGTGAGCTCCCACCTTCATAAGTATTTAAACCTGTTACATTTAAATATTATATATTAAACTATTATGTACACGTGTTTGAGTTAATACTAGCTTACTTAAGTCACAGAGGACTTCAAATGTCTAATAGCAGGGTAAGAATCATAAAAGTTAGGTAACGTGCTAGGACAATGGGAGAACCGTCAGAGATAAAAGAAAGCTGCAGGGCCTGGAGAGATGGATCAATGGTTAAGAGCATTGGCTGCTCTTCCAAAGGTTCAATTCCCAGCAGCTACATGGTGGCTTATAACCATCTATAGTGTGATCTGATGCCCTCTTCTGACATGTAGATATAGATGCAGACAGAGCTTTCAAACGCATTAAATAGAACTTTTAAAAAATTCAGAAAGAGGCAGGAATAACAGAATGCAGGCATACTCTAAAACATAAAAGGGGCCTTTCAACGGATTGAATTGGACTTTCAGTTCCAGAGCATAGTAACCAGTGTGTGCTACTATGAACCCTGTAATCTGTGGTAATTGGCAGTCAAACTATGTCAAATTTAGAGGAAGATGCTAAGAGCCTCAGATAACTAACTGTAAAAAAGTACAGTTTTATACACAGGCAAGTTAGTTGGATCTTTTCTCTCCCTCTCTTTCTCCATTTCAGTTATTTTGCTACTTAGTTGCCTCACCATCTATTACAGTCCAGTTCCACTCTGAACCCTTTAATATCCTTGACTGAAAACCTCTCTCCTGGAAATACAAAGGTTTTGGGTTTTTGTTGTTGTTGTTGTTGTTGTTGTTGTTTGTAATGACTTAGTACAGAATCTCTACCCTGGGCTGGCCTCAAACTCAGAGAGTAGCTGAAAGTAACTCTGAACTGATCCTTCTGTTTGCATCTTCTGAGTCCTGTGATGACAGTTTAGGGTTCAGGAATTGCTGAAGGGAGACCCCTGACCCAAACAGTATGTAAGAACAAAGAATGTTTATTCTGCATTAAAAAAAGAAGAAAAAAAAAAACAGCATACAGATGTCATCACTGCATCAAAATGGCAACACAGACATTCAGGGTACTGGGGGAACTTTCCAGAAGGATTAGATAATCTCTAATGTGATTAGTGGGAGCTAAAACCCCATCAGTGGGTTCCAGGATGCCCCAGATAGACTGCTTTTCTGCATCATGAAGGACTAACCACAGGGTGGGCTGCCCAGCATAGATGGCCTATCCTGAGATAAGAATCTCCCATTCATGTGTGTATCTTCAGGCTGTTCCTCAGGCAGGGGAGTTTATTGTCTTCTTCCTGGACTTTGGGGTCTGCTGCCAGAGACGATGGCTTATGGCCTAGTTTCATGGTCTGCTCCTGGTGCAGATGACCTATGGCCTGGTTTCTGAGTGGAGGCATAATGGACTGAATAGACCCATACAACCCTCCAACAGGAGTGCACCCAGTTTCACACTGCTCCTTGACTCTTCTCTCCACTTTTCAACTAAAACGCCCTTCCGGAAACTAACATCCAAGGTTGGAAAACAACAGGCTGAGTGTGTAGTTCTATGGTAGCATGTGCACAGTCTTGTGTTCTATAGAGGGACTTGTCCAAACCCTGGCCAGAGTAACTCTACTTAAAGCCCTGCACCAGCACGAGCCATTCTCCCTGAAGTGGGGCAGTGTTTTCCAAGACCAACAGAGACTAGGACAAAGTTTCGTTTTTATTCATGCTTTAAGTTATCTTAATGTGTAGTCATCTCTACTGCTTTTAACACTGGAACCTGCTCCGAATGCAGGTTTATACTTATCCAGCTGTAATTTACAGCCATACAGCATAGCTTTGTGTGCATGAGATTGTAATTGTTGGGTGAGGGAAATGCTCCAAGTCAACCATAGTCATATAAGTAAGCCTAATCCATTTTTATTTTACCAAACTTGTTGGAATCTTTCCTTGGTCTGTCTGCATCCTCCTTGTATGAGAGAAATAGATGTTTCTTGTCCTCATTAACTAAAATAACAGGTTGGAGGGAGGTACACTAGTAAGAAGAAATTCTGTGTGTACAAACGATTGATTCCATCTGCAGCAGCAACAACAACAAAAAAAAATCAAAAAATCACATAGGACAGTAAAAAAGAGATATGGCAGGATTCCTAGTGATGCTTAGATTACTAAAAATGCCCTATGGTACTATAATTTTCCTGAGCTTAAAATATAAAATATACAACTCAAAACATGAAAAAAAATTAGAATAATAGTTTTCTGTAAGGCATTTTGTGAACTAGGAGATGTAGTCACAGCATGAATTCCTTCACATATAATAAATATGCCTCCTGCTGTGGTTTGAATGAGAAATGTCCTCCACCCACTCAAAGATTTGAACACTTAGCTGGAGTTGGTGGCAGTGTGCTGCTGGATAAACTACTGAAGCTTTAGAAGAGGGAGCCTGCTGAAAATGCATTACTGGTGGAGGCTGTTGGGATTCTGTAAACCCCACCCCTCAGTTACCTGGCAACAGCCAGATATAGCCCATCCCTCAGTTACCTGGCAATTGCCAGGTATGCTCTGCCCCGGTGACCTGACCCTTTGAAAGGGGCTGCTTGCCCCATCCTCTATCTCATGTGCTCTTGCCCTCCTCTCTCTCTTGCTCTCCCACCCTTAACTCTCCTCTCCCCCTTCCCTTCCCCCCCTCTCTCCATGTGCTTATGGCTGGCCTCTACTCCTCTACTGCTCTATTCCTCTCTTCTCTTTCTGCCTCTACTACCCTCTTAACTCCCCCATGACCTGAATAAACTCTATTCTGTACTATATTGTCCTGTGGCTGGTCCCTCAGGGGGAAGGGATTCCCAACATGGGCCCCCCAGAGGCATCTCCCTTGCGCCCAGGCCTCACCGCACCTCCATGGGCCATATGTCCCCTCCCCCACTCTCTTCATCCTTTTCCTAACATGGGTCCTGAAACCTGGGATGTCATCTTTTAACAACAGCGGCAGCATGACTTCTTGCTTCCACGTGCATAGATGTTAAAATGTCATCAGCCAGCATCTTTCTCCTAGTACAATGCCCTGTCTTCCCCACCACAGTGGAGTCTCTACCCTTCTGAAAATGAAAGCTAAAGTATTCTTTCTCCTAAATTGCTTTTGGTTGAGGGACCCTGTGGGGAGCCGAATGCGGACACCATTACAAGATGGCAATGGCTCCCTCACGGTTTGAAGTAAACAACTCCATATATAGTAATGCTCTTGTCAGCTAAGGCGCTGCACCCTGCTCATGCGCAGTATATAACCTATCTCCAGCCAATCCCGAGGTCTCTGGTGTCAGCAGACTGGTGACAACCAATCATGGCAAGCCCCGTATGCGCTTCTCCCTATATAAGTGGACAGCTAGGGTAGTTCGGGCCCCCCGCTTCTTGCTCTCCGCTTCGATCAAGATTCTCCCACAATAAAGCGTGATCTGAGAAGAATCCTCTGGTGGTGGTCATCTTTCCTCGCTGGTCGAGGAGCGTGCCGCAGGACCCTAAGGGCTTTTACAATCCCACACCCTCCTTATAGCTTTCCCCTCCCACTGAGGGTCTTACAGTTTCCCTCTCCCACTGAGGGCTTTTGTGGTTCCCCCACCCTACAGGAGGGAGTGCTTCAACCTTGTCTGGGCAGCCCCTGGAATGTAAGGAAAGAGCCTTGATTTATGACCCAGGCACCAAATAGCACTTCTTCCCAGGAAGGAGTTTCTTATCTGGGCAGCCCTGGAATAGAGGGCATAGATCCTGAGATGCAACCCACATTGGCAGCAGCCAATCGATTTGAAAGTCAACTAAACCCAGCAATGCTTGCATGCGTAATCACCATTGCTGTAGCCCACTCGTCACTAAGTATATAAAAACTATACTTACAGAGAGTTCAGAGTTGCCTCTCCTCCGGATGTAGGGCACCCCAAATGCACTGGACTAATAAAGCTCTTGCTTTTGCATCAACCCCTGATCTCTTGTCTCATTCATGGGAGCCTCAAATAGATAAGATTCAGTTTGGGTCTTACATGGTCATGGTATTTTATCATAGCAACAGAAAAGTAACTGACACAGAAGTTTGGATGAGGAAGGCAGGGTTATTGTGAAGAATCTGTGTTAGTTTTGAGTGAGGTATGGAAGATTTTAGAGCTTTGGACTAGAAAACAGTTTAACTGTTCATCTAAGCAGAATTTAATGGAGTTCAACCACTGTCCTTGAACTCTCCAGAACAGCAATTCTAAGAGTAATGCAGAAAGTGGAGAGAGCGTTCACCAGGTGTCTGAGGGGAACAAGGACTGCAGCAATTGGGTGGAAAGACATTTTTGTGATGTATTTATCAGGAGTCTGATTCATTCTGCCTGTTTCTTGAGAATTTTCATGATGAGGCTAAATTAAGAAACTGGACTACTGGGTCTGGAGAGGTGGCTCAGCTGTTAAGAGCACTGACTGTTCTTCTGAAGGTCATGAGTTCAATTCCCAGCAACCACATGGTGGCTCACAACCACCTGTAATAAGACCTGATGCCTTCTTCTGGTGTGTCTGAAGATTAGCTACAGTATTCTTACGTATAATAATTATGTAAATCTTTTTTTAAAAGTCTTTTGTATCAAACACTTTAAATTTTGTATTTAAAAGGATTCAAACCTGTGTATCTCTCTCACATGTAGGACTTTTACTCTAATTGTTTTAATCAAAAGCCAAGTCTCCATCTCCTTAATTTCTTTTGTGAACATTCTTTTTGAGCTAACCAATCTCAAGAGAGTGAGGCTGGCCCTTCGGATGGGGGAAAAAGACAGTCACCACCGTAAAACCCAAGTGCACTCCCTACCCTGGTATGCTTCCTCTTCCCTGGGTACTCTTAATCAAGAATAAAGCTTTCCCTTAGGGGGACATTTCAATTGCAGTCTAGTTTCATCCTTGACGACCCCAGCCTAGTTCCTAAGCCTCTGTGCACATCGACTTTGAAAAGGAGCAGCTAGCAGAGCAGAGTGAGATGAACCTTGTGTATCTGGGGGAGGAAAAGAGCACTGTGCAGCTTAAAGCTACAACCGGAGCCCTGTGCTGTAAAGGTGGCTGTTAAAGAGAGTGGTGCCCTTGCAGAGAAGCCTGCTGCTCACCATTAGAATAAGAAGGACTTCCTCAGGGCAAGACCCCACCCAAAATTCCAAATTGTGGAAGAAGGCCTAATGAGTTTCTTCTAAAAAGCAACTGCATACAACACTTCTGTTGCTGCAGAACGAGGTAGGGAAGGTGGCATCCTAAACTGGTAACCTGTGACCAAAACAGGAACAATACACCTGTGACCAAAACAGGAACAATATACCTGTGACCAAAACAGGAACAATACACCTTTCGGGTTGTGGGGAGACCAAAACAGGAAAAAAAAAATAGACCTTTGCAGCCTGAGGGTTATGTCTGCAGTTGAGAATAAATTCCTTTGTCCTGCTGAAAAGAATAAAAGATGTGTGCTTTTTGAGTTTGGGGTTGTTGACTCTACCTGCTAGGATGAGCAACTCCATACGTATAGAATTAAGGCTAAACCTCTTGTTATTACAGCGGTCTATCATCTAATTGTGTTATGTGGGTCGCACTCCTGTGGGTATTACGACACCATCTCTCCAGTCTCTCATCTTTCTTGGGCTGTATAACAGCCAACTCTTGCCCCTGAGAACACGTTATCTTTCTTATAAAAGAGACTTCAAGTGGCCAGCAGGCACTGCTCTCTTAAAACCCAGTTTAGGGTAAGAAAGCTGGCTGGCTAGTCACGGGTGCATATCAAAATACAGCTTAGTTTATTGGACAATCGTGGATTTGGTCCTTTCTCCAAATCTAGCAGTGCTGTCCACATGGTTCTGGTTTGGAGACATGAAAGGTAAGAAAAAGAAAAGAAAAAAAAGGAAGGGGGGGGAATCGGAGAATATTCTACATTCTTCCTCCACAGACTGAAAGAATCACCAAGGCCAAGCAATGTGTGATCAAGTTGAAGTCCCTGAGAGGCCTCTTTGAGTGAAGTCCATGAAAGACCCCCACTTAGCAACAATAAATGCCATGTCTGTAAGGCTGTGCACACACGGTAGGCTAGGTCAGGATCCCAGGTGGCCAAGCAAGATACCGGTTGGTGGCTAGCTTACAATAGACAAAGAAAGGAAGACACTCAGATAAGCCCAGCTTTCAGATAAGCTGCAGCCCCCAACTGGTACCAGGAGTTACTTCCTTGGAGCCATATTTCTGTCACCGTTCCCACACTTAGATAAGCCCAAAGCAATTATCCTTGGAAGCTGCATCCCCAACTGGTACCAGGAGTTGCTTCCTTTGAGCCATATTTCTGCCACCATTCCCACACTTAGATAAGCCCAACACAACTATCCTCGGAAGCTGCATCCCCAACTGGTACCAGGAGTTGCTTCCTTTGAGCCATATTTCTGCCATAGTTCCCACACTTAGATAAGCCTAACACAACTATTCTCGGAAGCTGTAACCCCGGCTGGTACCAGGAGTTGTGTCCTTAGAGCCATATTTTTGGGCTCACTCCCTGGCCACATTTAAACTAGCCAATTAGAACCCGGTTACTATGTTTCTGCTTTTGTACTTTGCTTCTGCCCCCCAAACCCTATAAAAAGAAACTGTCCCTTGGTCTAGCGCGCCAGTCCTCTGAATAGGCTGTCGCCCACGGACGTCTGTGACCAATAAAACCCTCTTGCGACTTGCATCCAGTGGTCTCGGCTGATTCTTGGGTCCTGGGGTCTCCTCAGCTAAAGGTCCTCTCAACGAGGGTCTTTCAGTCCAGATGGTGAGGCCTATGTTTACATGGAAGTACCAAGATGCTGGGGACACCAGAGCTGTCAGACATCTACCAAGAAGCGCTACATACAAGGACACAACCAGCCCAAGAGAAAAACTGTGTTTTTGAGAGCAAAGCTGGAGCAGAGTGTCTAAGCTCTTTGGAACTAAAGACCCAGATACTTGACATGAGGCTATAGGATTTGGTGTTTGCCCTGTGGAGTTTCACACTGGCTTTGACCCAATCTTTCCTCACTATGTCCCCATCCCTTCCTTTTGCAATGGGAATGTGTATCTTGTGCCTTTTTATATTTAAACTATGTGATTCATTTTATTTATTTATTTATTTATTTATTTATTTAATTTTACTGGTGTCGCAGGTAAGAGGTTGCTTCGAGTCCCAGAAGAGACCTTTGATGTGCTAAACTGTTAAAAGACTACAGGAACTTTTGAAGTTGGACTACATAGTTTTGCATCATGAGATGGCCATGAACTTATGTGGTCCAGAAGCCAACTGTGGAGGTGTGAATTAGAAATGTCCCCTGTAGGCTCATGTAGTTGAACAATTGTCCCACCGATGGGTATACTGTTTGGGGAAGGTTTAAACCTTGCTGGAAAGGAAGCGTTGATAGCCTTGCCTTACTTCCTGTATGTTCTCCCTGCTTCCCACAAACAGATGTTAAAATGTGATCACCCAGCTCCCTAAGCTCGCTTATCTCTCTGGGACTCTAAACCAAAATAAATTAAACTTGCTGGTCCTTAAGGCAAATGTATTTTATCACACTAACACAAAAGTAACAAATACATCCCCCTAAGCCAGATGCACAAGTAAACTAATAAATGTCAAGTCCAAAGGAAATTCCTTTTCCTGAAAATTAAGGTGGCAAGACAAAAGCCAGCCAGCATTCCTTGGGAACTAGAGCTGCTTCCCCTCTGTGAAAGAGCCATTTCCCTTCCCTCTGGCAGAAGGGACACATGGGAACCTGTGGTGTCTACTAACACACCAGGAGCGTGCTGGCCTCCAGGCTCCCTCCCTCAGTGTCCCAAGCACCCAGCTCTTTTCATGGCCTCTCCTACTAAACCTTCCCCAGCTCAGGAGCTTCCCTCTCCCACCTACTCATTTCTCCTGTAACCCTGCTATTTTAGCCAAGTGCTCTCTTTAGCCCCTCTCTGGGTCTTCTCTTATTCATCTCTTTTTCTTCACTTGCCCCACTCCCCTAGTCGGGGGGGCCATGTTCAGTCTATTTTTCTCTCTGCTTGGGACTCTTCCAGATGTTTCTGGCTGTTCTCTCTCACATCTAAGACAAAAACCTTCTGCTTAACCATACCGTGGAGCAGTCATGTTGTCAGTTTATACGATAAATATCTGCTGTTTTATGGCTGGAATGATAGCTCGGTGATTAAGAGCACTTCCTGCTCTTGCAGGGAGCCAAGGTGTAAATCTCAGCACCTACACTGGACAGTTCATACCTGCGTACAGCTGCAGTTCCAGGAGATCCAGTGGCACCTTCTAAGTCTCCTTGGCATCGAATGGATGCCAAGTATATTTAGGCACAGACACATATTCGGAATTTTTTGGAGACAAGTTCTTTTTATATAGCTCTGACTGTCCTGTAACTCACTGTGGAGACCAGGCTGGCCTTGAACTCAGAGATCTGCCTGTCTCTGCCTCCTGAGTGCTGGAATTAAAGGCATGTACCACCAGGCCCAGCTTGCACACAGATAAAAAAAACAAAATGTGACATGTTGGGATGATTTAGAACCTGAGAATACATAAGAATTCCAAGCACTGGGAAAAATCAACACATACTCAACTAGAAATGTTACTTTATTTTAAAACATATACAGAATAATAAATATTATTGTAAAACTTAAGAGCCATTTTTTAATCTACATAAGGCAATTATAACATGCTATGACTACTTCTATGAGGCAAAATATAAGCAAGTCTTAGACACTGATAAATATGTGTGTGTACTAACTGGAAACATTTTCCCCTACTACATTTACGTGAAAAGGCTTTCACACAACCGACATTTGGCATTCTTCTTAATCCGTTTGTCTCGTATTCATCTCGTGAGGAAGTAGTTATACTTTTAGAAAGCAAAACCAGGATTACAACCGAAATGCCACACCTTTAAATTTTTGTACAGTGCAAAAACACTGATGGGGTGAAATGCAAGGTACCGTGACAGAAAAGGTGTTCTGAATGCGTCAAGGTGGCTCTTTGGCATCAGTGTTTCGGGAGTTCCTGACATTTGCCTAGCATCAGATAAGTGAGCATTAGGGCTAAGGTGCCCCGGTGAGCAGGAAGTTCAGCACGTCTCATGAGAAAGTCAACGAAACAGAACTGATGGGACACAGGTTACATATACAGCACACAGCCCAAAGCAGCACACAGGAGTTCCTCATGCCGTCTGCTCTTTCCATTATTGTTTGTGAAGTCCATGTTCTAATTCCTCCTCCTCCAACAAAATATCGCAAACCCTTAAAACGAAACTAAAGTCTTACGGAATCATGCACACTTTTCACCCCTCACTTGTTTGGTGTTGAAGGCTACGTGCTCTATAGCAGTCTTGATCAGACTCCAGCGTCTGCAAGCTTCCAGAACCGTTCTGAGAACGGTGCCCCTGCCTTCGGTTTCCAGGGTGTGACTGAACATACTCCCAGTTTAGAACCAACCAGTTCTGGAGAACCTTCCTACAACTTTCGAGGTAGAAAAACCGAGGCACAGAAAGGTTAAAAGACTCACACATATTTTCACAAATCAGGAGAAAGCTGGGAGAAAGTATTTCCTCGGGGACTGGAGAGATGGCTTGGTGCGTAAAAGCACTTGCTGCTTCGCAGAGGGCTCAGGGTGGGTGCCCAGGGCCCACACGGTGGAGCATAACCTGCACAAGCTTCAGTCCCAAGGGATCTTCCATCTCTTCTGGCCTTGGTGGGCACTGCATGCAGGCGGTACACATACATACATGCAGGAAAATGCCCATATAACATGAAATAAATATAAATCTTTAAAAAAAAAACAAATAAATAAATCCTTCCTGACTCCATGGGCCTATGACTATACTTTTAAATTATTTTGGGTACATTTGAAATAGATGTTTATTTACATGGCCATTTTTTTTCTACATAATATCAATTTTTAATAGATATCTTTTGATTCAACAGCTGTTACTTTTAAAAATACTCTTTTGCTGCAATTAATTGCACATGAGAAATGTGTGTGATAAAAAAATGGGTAGTGACATTGGGCCAAATGCTCATTACTATTCCTATAACTCTAACCTTATTGAATGGATAAAACAGTATACAAATCTTGCCAAATGTGAAAAATCAGACCTTTAAAACCCACCAGTGACAACTGCCATGTGTAAATGAGAAATACAAAAAGTTTAGGCCTTCTATGGGGTAAACCAGTTTATGGTGTGACTGGTGTGCCAAGTAGCCTTTTGACAACTCAAATTCACAGAATTTAGCAGTGAATGTAAGTAAAACACAGGAAAAACGTGGCTAGGTCCTTAGAAAGTCTATGCTAAGAAGCTGATAATACAGTGTTGGTCCCTGAGAAGGCTTAACACCAAGATTCCCTCTAGTCCCGCTTAACAGACTAACAAGCTCCTGTGTATCAGACACACTGAGAATACTTCCTCAGATCTAATTCATATAATTCATGAGGTCTTTTAAAGATCACAGAAATACTGACAGAGACTAATAGATATAAGGGGAGCACTGCTCTGCTAGGTAAGTCTGGAATAAAAGTTTCACTGCTAATGAAAACTATGAATATGCAGGAGGTCCAGTGTGATGACAGATGCCTGTAATTTCAGCTCTGGAGAGGTTGAAGAAATATGAGTCCAAGGCCATCCTGGGATTCAAAGTAAGACTCTCTTATGGGGATGAAGAGAAAAAAAATTATGCAGTGGGCAGTAGTCTATGCTCACTAATACTTGTTTCAACAGACCATCTGTTTTTCTATGTCTAAAAATCACTACATCTGAGTACTTTACAGACACCTAGAGACCAGCTTCTAAAAGTTCAGCATAGCACTGAGCAAGAACTGGACTGTTAGGAACAAAGGAAGAAGATCTATGGCTGCAGGGCTCAGCACGGTTCTATCAAAAGTAGACATGAGCAGGCTAGGGATATAGCTCCAGGTAAGCTCTTGCCTAGCAAGCATAATGCCCATGTTACCATTTCCTAGTAGCACAAAAAGAGATAAGAAAACAGATGTGAAACTCAATGAAAGAAAAGATCAATATATATATATGTATGTGTGTGTGTGTATACATATATATGTATATATATGTATATATATACATAATTTCTGTGATTAGTTAAGAAATAAAATTAAGCAAAACAAAATGTCTTAAACATAGAGATAGAATGTTATAGTTGAACAGAGAGCATCAGAATATATTTTATTGATATTCTAATAAAAAACAACTACAGTGATGGCCTCAGTGACCAGCAAGAACTCTGGAGGAACAGTTCCTCTCCAAAGGCCCTAGTGTGGGCAGCTATGTCTTCCTCCTCTAGAATTCCACACAAACGTCCTTTATGCAGACCAGAAAAAAAAATGTTCCACATGGTATCCTGGATCTGGGTTCCAGTAGGAATCCCCAACTAATCTCATACTCGATCAGTACTTACAGAAGGACACAGCCTCTTCAAATGTAAAGATATCTAAGAGCAAGGGCACTGTCCAAGAAGAGAGAAATGGTGTAAATGTCTTCAAAGAGTAAATCTCTAAGTTGTTCCAATTTTTTTTTTTTATTTTGGTGATTTTAAAGACTTGGGGAAAAGTACATAGTAGGCATGTTTTTTTAAGTTTTATCAGAAAGGAAACCCAAAAACTATATCACAATGAAAGGGTTTCTTATGCACTCATTTTTAAAGAGACCACTAAGAGATTCTTTTGCATTCTAGATTTTCCCCCAGAGCTCTGACTTGGGAATTTTTAATTATTTTTGCATTTCCAAATGAATTGTGAAAACTTGAATTTGTAAAATGTGCACTACATTAAATTTGAGCATCAGGCCATACTCAGACTATTATTAGGAAGTTAGCAGTGAGTGATAACTTGTTCTTCCAGAACAGAAGCATAAAACCTACTAAAGCAATCTGCTGACCAGATGCAAATCTGGGTGATTTGGCTGTTCCAGAATGTTAGGAGAAGTATTAATACTATAAAACTTTGTTTAACACACATACTCATGGTGCAATTGTGAACTGAAGTTTCAGGTATACCAACAGGTGCATTTAATATAAACTCCATGATAAGTAGCAAAAAGGAACAAGGTGATTTACATATTATAAATGTCTTCACTGTGATTAGCTAATTACTGATACCCCAAGATCATCATTCATACTTTCAATTTATTGAGTCTGACAAATGACCAGACAACCAGATTCCTTTATGCTAAACTAGTATTTTACTTACTCTTTTTCCCCCCCTACAGTTCAGTGAACTATTATTTGGGTCTTTGGGGGCAGGGGAGCGGGGTCGAGACAGAGTTTCTCTGTGTAGCCTGAGCTGTCCTGGAACTTGTTCTGTAGACCAGGCTGGTCCCAAACTCAGAGGCTTGTCTGCCTCTGTGAATTAAAAGCATATGCTACTAACATCTGGCTATCCTTTGGGTCTTTACTTTTAAAATGCTCTTTCCATCTGGAAAAGCACACTTTTGTCTTAGTGAGAAGTCTAATTGGGTATTATTAAAATTCAGGTTCTACCTCACGTATTTATTAAATCCCATTAAAAAAAAAACTTGGCCTATTCCATTCAGACAAAACAAAGCAGGTAGAATATACAACATTAAAATATGGTATATCATAATATCATGCTACATTGTGTCACCTTGTACCTTGCTTCAATTCAAGTTAATGCACAGGAAGGTTAGTACTGATGGAAGGGTCACTTTTGATCTAAAATACTGCATGATTAACAACTGTTTTCCATTTAAGTGGGTTGTTCTCTTGTTTCTCTCTGGCACTGGCTATCAAGTTCAGGACCTTACATACAGTTAAAAGGTTTGGTGAGAGGCTCAGTAAGAAATTATAGATGGTTCCATCATTTCAAATGAGAAGGCCAGATTGTTTTCATCTTTGCTAGAAACTCCCTTAGAAAGTACACATTACGCTTGGTAGAAACAGTCCTAAGTTGCGTTCCGTTATTAAGGTGCTCGACTAAACTCTTGCAGTGTGTACTAAAGAGACTTTCTCTAATGTCACAACTTCAGTGTCAAGTTTAATAGTTTATTTCTTTTGAATGGACACAGTAAGGCCTGAATCAGAAAGCAGGTGTTTTTCATAATGGATCCAAGTAACAGTGGTTAAATGCCAATTAAATTATCTCTTCACACTTAATCAGTTGTCCTTAACTGAACTATATACTACTGGTTTTCTATATCTTTAGTTTTCACTATCATCCACTGAACATAGTATTTTTCTTTCTAACTGCTTTACATATCTGTAATTAGAACAGTTAACATATACACAGTAATAGTTAAATTAAGTGAATAATTCAAATCATAAAGGCACTAAAATTGATTTGAGCTATCGGAAAGTCACCCTGTCAGTGGAACTCTGCATCCTTGTAACTAACTCTTCTCTCTCTGCTCACCTCAGCTTTGGGGTACATGGAGGAGACTCGGGTTGTTAAAGGACTAAAAACAACTGGATTCACAAACCGCTTATTTGAGTAATATACCTGAATGCTATACATGCTTCACACACGTACAAGGTCACTCACGTTTATTGTACAGAGTCAGGTTTCAGTTCCTTTTCCAAGGTACTCTGAGAGCATCTGCTCCCCCACAAAGACTAACTAGAAAGACCTCATCCTCATTTTCTGGTAAATCATGTTAAAAATGTTTTAAACAAGTAATTAATGAAAGCTTCTAGGTTAATGGACATGAAAAATGAATTTGTCTCATCAGAGAGAGTTTATACCCAAACAACCATTGGGAGCGCTGTGTTGCAGAGGTCTGGACCTCACCCTGGTACAAAGCCGACTGTCCACTAGATTGTCTATAGGCAACTCTCACCAAGAGTCTCTTCTACTTGACATGGAGTAAGAACCACAGACCCCTCCAATGCCTGTTCCTCAAGCCCCCATCCCTTGGTTGCATCTTAGTCTGTCTTCATATTGGATTTGTTCATCTCCCCAAGGTTGAAGTTGAATTCTTTGAACACTTGTATAAGGACAATTCCCACGGAGACAGTTGTAAATCCACAGGCCATGCCCAAGAAGTCCACCAGGCCCACATTGCTCCACTCCCGGAAGAGGATGGCTGAAGCCAGTAGGACCAGCGTGGTAAACACAACGTAGTAGATGGCCCCAAAGACAGAGGAGTCGAAGCACTCTAGGGCCTTGTTGATGTACCTGAATTGGACAATGATGCTGCAGCCCAGGACAGCCAGGAGCACCAGGCACAGGCAGAGGGCTCTCTGACTGGATGGATTGTTGTGCAAGATGTCTTGGGCTGCCAGCCCGATGCCCTTGGTGGAAGGCACAGTGAAACTCCCCAGCAAGGAGCAGATGCTGATGTAGACCATGATGTTGGTGGGCCCGTGGGCTGGTGCAATCCAGAAGATCAACAGCAGCAGCATGAGCAGTACAATGCACAGGTAGCCCACAAACACTGCAAGACAGACGACACACAGTGACCAGGGAAGCCGTCCTACCAAAGACCACCCAGAGAGCAGAGCTGAACCAGTCAGTGCCTGATGTCTTTCTAGCCACCCCTTCAACCAGGGGAAGAGAGATCTAAGGGAGGACAGGTAACCACTCAACAGCTCTAACCTGAGTTTATTACACCTAATAAGTCCATTCCATAAATAAAGAAACACGATCATTGTGTGTGTGTGTGTGTGTGTGTGTGTGTGTGTGTGTGTGTGTGTGTATAGAGAGAGAGAGTTATATAGCTCAATGGTGGAGCAGTTGCTCAACATACTCAAGGCCCTGGGTTTGACCCCAAGCATGGTAAAACAAAAATGTATAGCTCCAGGCTACTGCACCAGCAAGCATAAAGTCAGGCCAGAACTGCCGCTTTGCCTAGAAGGACCATGCCTAGGAGTCTTTCTGCCTTGTGTCCTTTACCATTAAAGGTCTCATTATAATTCTTATTGGATACAACCCTATCTAACCAAGGCCACAACTACCCACTGCCCCTCCAAATGTATGGAACATGCTCTAACAAAACAAACAAACAAAAAATCCATTCCCAGGACTCCCAGAGTCAAGCCTGGAGTAGCTGAAGAAACTGTAAGCGCCTCCATTGACAAGAAACCCCTCATGGCTCCCAACAGAAGTTTGAAATTCTGCCCTACAGTGTCCTAACTACCTATGTTCCTATAACCTACTCCGTCAGTACCACTAAAGACAACAACAAAAACAGGTCTGAAAACCCGGGAAAAACAAACAAACAAACAAAAAAGAAAAAATAAAGTGGTAGTTGGAGAGATGGCTCAGTGGTTAAGAACACTGACTGCTGTTCCAGAGGACTTAAGTTCACTTCCTAGCAACCACACGGTGGCTCACAAGCATTTGGCATGGGATCTGATGCCCTCTTCTGGTATGTCTGAGAACAGCTACACCGTATTCATTTTCATAAAAAAAAAATATTTTAAACAAAGCATGGTGGACTTTATTTTTTCTTACAAACTAGGCCTTGTTTTGTTATTCGTACTGGTCTGGTACACCACACCTAAGCTTAAAGGACCCTCCCAACTCAGCCTTTTTAGTAGCAGAGACTGTAGGTACAAGGCACCCCTGCATTCGGCCACAGGATGAATTTTCTTCCTTCTGAGTTAATTTCAACAAATGCTTATGGAATACCTCCTGCGGACAGATGACACTAAGGGTGTAACAGGCTGTGAGTCAAAGCAAAGATTCTCTTAAACGGGCGCAGTGTTTAGGGTCAATTCAACCTGTAGTTCAGTGGTTCTCAACCCGTGAGGTTCAGTCTCCTGGAAAGGTCGAATGACCCTTTCATGGGCGTGACTTATTCCATCAGAAAACACAGATACTGGCATCATGTTCATAACAGTAACACAATTACAGCTATGAGGTAGCAATAGAAATCATCTTAAGATTGGGGTCACCACAACATGAAGAACCGTATTAAAGGGGCGCAGCATTAGGAAGGTTGAGAAGCACTGCTCTAGGGGGTGCATACAATGAGTGTGGTTGGGGTACAAAGAGCACTCTGAACCACAAATTATCCTAAATTCCTCACAACTTCTGAATGTCTCCTTGGATGTCTAGCTGAAATATCTCATTATTTAATCACACATTATCAGAGTTAGAGATTATATGAGTAGTCCATATATATATATATATATATATATATTTCATACACATTAAAATTTTCACAAATACAGCTTCTATGTAGGCTGAAGGATGGTTATTCTTTTCTGATGGAGACTTCAAGACTCTCCATTCCAAAGAGTCAGACTAGCAACCGTTATTGCTGATGAACAGGTCATCTGATAAGTCATGAACATGATATCTCATATTAGTTTATATCTACGTCTACCAAATTTTTTCAGCACTCACACATTTTGTGTGGTCTGCCAACTTTCTCTTCACAGGCTTGTATACTTCAGTACTTGATCACCAGCTGGTGGAATTATCTGGGAAGGGTTAGGAGGTGTGGCCTTGCTGAAGTTGCTGTGTTACTGGGGGCATGCTTTTAGGTTTCAAAAAGTGTGAGTCCCAGAGCTGTGTCTCTGCCTCCTGCCTGCAGATCACGACGTGAGCTCCCAGCAGCTGTGGTCAACATTCCTACGCTCACCCCTCTGAAGCCATAAGCTCAAGTAAATGCTCTGTGTCTTGAACTGTCATGTCCATGGTGTTTTGTTGCAGCAACAGAAATGCAACTAAGACAAAAGGCATGAAAAAACCCAAGGGAAATAGGTTCTTAGCTAACTTCAATGAGTTCTCCTAGAGTATCTCTGAAAATCACAGCCAGCTGATGGTTTGTCAAGGCCTGTGGTGAAAAACTCAGAGCTGCCAGGAAGCATGAGGACAGAGTGGCAGGATGAGACGTCTGCGTCCTCGGGAAACATGCGTGGCCACCCTGCTGACAGGACTTACCTGGATTGGTCAGTTTCTCCTCTAACTCAGCCTGTGTGGTCACACTCTCAGACTTTGGGGAATGGATGATCAGCACGACAGAACCTGCGCAGCTTAGCAGACACCCCAACTTGCCCAAGATGTTGAGCTTTTCCTTCAGAAGATAAGAAGCTAAAATGGACCTTCAATTAAATAAAAGAAATCATTACAGGTCGAATCAAACTTGTTTCTACCAGTTGAAAATACTTTATCTAGAAGATTCATACCTTCTTTATAGGTGTATTTTATTCTTATTGGGTTTTTTTTAAATGTTTTAATTTGTATTTTGGCATGGGGAATCAAATCCAGGGCCCTGAATGTACTATAACATGTGCACACAGCCCATCCTTACTTTTTACAAATAAAAAGCCCAACTTTCCTATTAGATAGTTACTGAAGTTTCTTTTAATCACAATTGGGTTTTTTGCAACATTTTCATTCATAACCAATATGTGGTTTATAACATCTTAACTCATATCACTGTATAATGCCTTAATTATCTTATAAAATATATGAAAAGAGGAATAAAACATATTCTTTCCTTAAAAAAGCAAACGACACACATAAACTATAACTAAGTAGCTGACTAAACAAACAAACACAGAAATGCTAACAACAACTGAAGTATGGAAGAATGAATGTGGGTGGTTACTTTTCACAAACATTCAAAACTTTAAAAGAAATTTTGCCACTACTTTCTTTTCATATAGAAATAATGCATAAATTCATAAAACATCAATGTGTTCATTTCTTATTTCCCTTTATAACACCAGGATACAACCTGAAGGGGAAAATTCAGGCTCACACTAGGTCATTCCTATTTTGCTGTTACTAATTCCTAAGATATTTAGAGGACGTGGCCATCCAGGAACAGG